>NC_054060.1:495274-660365 GCF_017639655.2 Falco naumanni | reverse complement strand
CAAGTGACAAGCACCCAGTGGAAGAGCTTTAGACTCTTCTATCAGACTTCTCCATGACACGTCTTTTGGCCAAGGTCTTCTTGAGTATAAATGGCTTTTGATAATAGAAGTGATGCAATGAGATCACTAATCTGGTCCATCTGGTGTCACTGAAGTGCTGAACAAAGCTTGGTTACTCCTACATTTCCTTGCCATGGGCTGTAAAAAGCTGGTTCAGCCTCCGGAGTAGGGTAAGCCCCGAGATCTTTTGAGCTCAGAACTGGTTTGTTGTTACTATTCACTGGGCATCCTTCAGAGCCCCCTGGCTAGATCTCTCTTACGTCTCAATGAGAACCTAACCATTATAGAGGTCTTCCACCATTCAGTGCTGAGGTAGTATGCTCTCCTGCTTTAAGATGGATGTCTTTAGATGTCTGAAATCCTGCGCTAAGCTAGAAGAAATTAAGTCTAGTCATGTTCATTGCCAGAAGTGGAAAAATCACATTTGAATGCCCCACCAGGGCAAGTCCAAAGAGGTGGGAAGGGGCCTTCTTCCCCTTAGGGAAACTTCAAGGCACTGCAAAAACACTTGGAACACAACATCAGGACATACCACTATGTTAAGACCGTGTCAGCTAGAGAACAGAAGTGAAAAGATTTCATCCTAAGCTCACTGTCGTTAATTGGGTTTATCAAGAACAAAGAGCCAGGTGGCAGGGAAGCAACACCTGCAAAGCAAGGCGCTGCATTTTGCAGCAACAACTTACAATTGGCCTGCCGACCCAGTCATAGGCGTAGTCAAAGGTGTAGCCTTTCTTTTCAAACAGCTCTGTGAAGATGGTTCTTAAATAATCGTAGTCTGGTCTCTCAAAGAAGTCTAATCGCCGAACATAACGGAGGTACGTGGCCATCTCCTCTGTTGGAAAAGGGGAAAAAAGCCACAGCGTCAGTTCTGCTCGCACATGAACACCATCACTTACAAGCCTCTAAGAGCTGACACTCACACTGGAAATATGCTTTTCAATTAACTCCGATGACACTTTCCCATGGCACTAGGCTCAAAGCTGGTGCTTAAAGTTGGGCTGGGGGCCAGATCACCAGGTGATGCACATGGTCCAGGCTCCACTAAGTTCAGCTGAGCCATACAGGTTGACAGAAGCTGAGGATATCCAACAAGTCTTCACCCTCAGTGACCTACTCAACAGTCTTTTATTGCTAGATGAATCTCGCTCAGCTTTCCAGAGCCCTCCTGCCCTGCTCAAAGTCTATTAATAGTCTGCTTTTATTCTGAATCTTCTGAATGAGTTGTTATAAACCAAGGTCTGTGTTTTAGCATTGAGAGTCACGCTGTGAAAGAACTGTCTGGGCTGCCAGTGCTACCTCTGGCTTTTCCTGTGGAAGCAGTGGTTTTTAGTAATAGTCCACAATGCAAATCAAACACTTCTCAAGCAAAGATGGAAGTGCCACCTCTGCTCCACAGAAAGCTGCTGTTCCATCTCAAATCTGAGTTCTGCAGCTAGTTTTATTCTACATATTTGTATAAAACCAAACACTAAAACACACTCTACAATAAATGCTAACTCACTGAACCAGCCAACAGGATGCTCATGTATATGTCTTCTCAGACAGACATTTAAAGTAGCCACAGCACTTTCATCTGGGGAAGAAGAGCAGGAGTGGGCACCCCGTGGGACCCTTGAGCTCCAGCACCGGCCAGGGTCTGGCTGCCCAGAGCACTGGCTGCCCAATGTCATTACGTCAGTCATAGCCTTGAATATTCAAAACAAGACTTCGAAGGGGAAGCTCCAGTGTTCATTTACCTGGCGCACACAGAACAGTGTTTGGCGTTATGCTAATTAATTCTTTCCTGCATCTGGGTTGTACTTTGCATGCACAAAGAACTGAGCTCTGGTAACTGATGTCCTTCCCAGCTCTCCCTTGGCTTATGCCTAAGCCAAGGCAGGATGTTTGAGCAGAGCTCAGTATGAGGCATGAGTCTGTGCACTGCAGTACGACTGATACAACAGCATGGTTTTTGCCTTTAGCTAACAAAAATAAGAATAGCATTGCCTATTGATACTTAACTGTGTCCGTGGCTTGCAGCTTGCATGTCACATGGAGGTAAAAGAGGAAAAAAAAGAGAAGAAAGGTAATCCCCTCTTCCTGCTAATATCTCTGGAAGGCGGAGGTGAGCAAGGCAAGCAAGGAACAGAAGTAAGTTCTCTCACCTCCATTCAGCCCAGACTTGCAGGTGTGATAGAGCTCTGACCAGGGAGTATTGGGGCAAAACATGAGAATGGCCAACCTGAAGCTGTTCTGCTTGGAACTAGGTGGATTTTGGATGTGAATACACCTGGGGAATTAGCACAACTTGAGTGAACAATGATCACCTTCCAGGCTTGCTACTCCTCAAGCTGGGAAAGAGCCACGTGACACAATGGCTCCTACAGGAATGGGGCTAACTGTGGGGACCTGGGTGCTCTCGCTGATGTCAGGATTTCAAAAAACACCAACCCCCCGCGTACTCTGTGAAGGCCATGGGGTACTGGGGAGGGCTTTAACTCTGTACTCCACTCTCCTAATTCCAAGGCAGACTTTAACTAGAGAAAAGATACTGGGCTTGGCCAGAAGCACATCTTTAGTAACACTCTCCTTAAAACTGCTGTCACAAGGTAGAGTTCAAGGACAGACACATCATCCCATCTTCTAAGCTGGCTACCTACAATTTTAACCCCTGTAAAACCTTCAGTTTGGAAAAGAATTACTCAGTAGATCCAACATCGTCACTTGGGAGAGAGAAAATAACGAGGCCCTTCTTTGGAAGGAAGCCAAGAAGCAAAGCAGGAACATGAGCCACTTGAGCACTGTCCAGCCTCCTGGATGAGAAGAGTCGTGCTCAGCCACAAGGCCTCAGGCCCTGCTAATTTACAGCAGCAGCTCCAGTTGTTTGCCAGCTTGAGGAACACCACAATGGATACACATCATCCAAACACTTTCTGCCAGAGGGGCTCAGAACTATCATGTTTAACAAGGTATGTTCACCTCCAGCTGCACTCACACAGTCCCATCAGGGCTTTACCTGGAAAGTTCTCACAGAGAACTTCAACTGGAGTGTTTCTCTTTGTGTCCCCAATCTTCTGATACCTCTCTTTTAAGGTGTCAGCCTGTAGCGCACAAAGACAAAACAGTTGTGGAGAAAGAGTTCAACCATGTGATAAACGACATGCTGTATGGGAAGAAAAACAAGGTATTTAATACCGATTCTGGGTGGTATCAGAAGATGTTACTTGTAACTGAACTGCATCCTAGACTACACTAGTAGGAATAGTATCTTACCCTGTTGTAATTCTCACTATGCATTTTATGTGCTATCAGCAAAGAACATCCAAGGACACATTCAAAACCTCTTCAGTACTTGAAAGGAAGGACACTTTTTAGTGCCTTACAACGGTAATTTCTTACCAGCCTAGTCCTGAGGACTGTACAGGGGAGCTTTTATGGGTCAATAAGACAAAACTGCAGATATTATGATGGCACATCAGTATCCTGTCCCAGGCTAAGAGCCATCAGCAACCAAGATGCCTTCGTAAACAACGGCAAAAGTAGGGAAATTGCAATGGCAATGCGGGTTTTACTGTGTATAATAGAATGGCATCACATAGATATAACTATATGGTTACATCAATCACAGTTCTCCCAGATTCCATGCTACTCCCATACTGCCTCTCCTTTTACCTCAAAACTGTCTATTACTTAGACAGCACTGATTGAATATCTGGTCATCAAGGAAATGAAACAATTTTCACCTAATTTCCCACCTGCCCCCCCCCCCCCCCAGAACTCTGGTCCAGTTGGCATCCTAAGTATGGGTTTTATTGCCTCCATTACAAAATATGCCAATTAAACCTAGCTGCAGCATAATTAGCCTTGTAAGATGCTCTCTCAAAATGTTAGCACTGGCAGTATAGACCAGAAGTGCAAGCTGAGGAAACTTAGAAGCATGAAGATGCCATATTCTAGATCAAGCTGAAGAGTCTGTGCTTGTTCTGGAGCTAAAGAAATGCAGAACTTCAAGGAGTTGTCAACTAATTTTTATCCAGTTCAGCACTGAAGTGAAAAAAAATTGTAGAATCTTGTCTAAACCTGGAATTATTTTAGAATAATTTACAGGACTAATTTAAAGCAGATGAGTTAAACTAAGCTAGAAACAAAATATGTAACAGAATAACTTACACTTACAGAGGTGTGAACTTAAAGTCAGAGATATTCTGATTTTTTTTCACAATCACTCTTACGCCCAAAAACCCCTTTCTTTGCTTTTATGAGTCGTTGTTAACATTTCTGGCACACATCTGATAAAGCTAAGCTGAGACTAACTCTGGATAGATGGTGACAAAACAGCTTAACAAGGTCTATCATACAAGCCACTGTCACTGACCATAGCAGCACTCTGCTGAGCAGCTTATGACCCCAAAACCTTGTCTCCTTTTCCAACAGTGCTAACAGGTCTAGCAGGAGTTACCGTCTTCACCAATAAACCTTCTCCTAACCTGATCAAATGCGTTCCCTATGCTCACTGCAATTCCAAAGTTGAACATATAGCTTAATCATCAGGAAAGTGATGGAGAAGTGAAGATGCAGCTACTAACAGCTTCAGAGCCAGCAAATGACTTACTATTAGTTAATTCAGCTGACGGATGTTAGCTGCAGTTGCCATAATTCAATTGCTTGCAGCTCTTCACACTGTACACATTTCATAAACTTCTAAGCACTGAGTGTCCAGTATCTCTGGAGGGAAGCCAAACTCAATACTGCCAGAAAACCAGTTTTTCAAGCCAAAGTCCATCTGCACATCTAAACCCATCAAACTGCTCCCGTTACAAACACTTTTCACAGATGCAGCTGGGGGATTGTGCGCCATAACTGGAATTTCATAAACAACCACTGTGTCCCAGTCACACTCCAGCTTGGGGCAGCTTCATATTTCAGCAAAGCTGCTCCAACAGCTCAACAGCTCTCTCTGCTGTCCCTGTCCCAGCTGCTCATCTGCCTCTGCTGAATCCTCCCTCCAGACTTGTACCAATTCAGCTAAGCTAAGGGCAACTCGAAGTGACAGGTAACAGTGTTTCTGGTTGGATTTTGCAAATGTTTCCCTACCAGATTCTCATTTGGGCATAGACCAGACAAAGTTTCAAAGGGCAAAAATTACAGCTCAAACCTACCTTCAATCCTTGCCAGGGCAGACTGCCTCGGAGGAAATACATAAACATATGGCCAAGAGCTTCCAAGTCGTCTCGACGACTTTGCTCTGAAACAGAAGAGATAATAAATTATTGCTGTGGCTGCAGAAATGGATCTGAGATCTGATCAGTAGCCACACCTATTTCCGAGATAAAAGTTATCACAGGGAAGTTCACTTGCTGTCCATACCTGTGCAAAACCACTTGGAACTTGTTACAAAAAAGCATAAAACATGTAAAGATCAGCTAGAAAGCATGAGATAACACAGGAGCTGTAAGACATACTGCCCAGCCTTAGGTAGAATTGGTAAGAGGTAGAAGTATTAATCACAGAGGAATAAAGCAGCTCCACAGTCCTCTGGACTGCCAGTGCCCGATGGTGCACCTGTGATGTGGTTCTGGATTATGTTATCTCCTCTGAACTACACAGGAACAGGCAGGGGACACTTGCAGGGAACTACCATGTTGCACAGTGCCAATCCTTTCCCAATTGCTTCCGCAGCTCATCACATCAGAGCAGCGCAAACCCAGCTCCTTCTAGCACTGCTTTTCCTTGTGAAACACTTGCTGCTGTTGCCACGCAGATGTTATGATTATGAATGAAAAGGGGAATAAAGGGACCTCAAACCAAAGGAAAAAGCATCCTTAAAATAATGTACCAAAATGTATTAAAATACCCAAGGGATGATACCAGACAGAACAACTAATCTGGAGCACAACTGCATGGGCCTGCCGCTGGGCTGCACCATGCAGACTTCAGTTCACTGGACTTGCAGACTGATTTGATATAACCTCCTCTGCTCTGAATCTCCACCTGTAAGCAAATAACGTGCTCCACAGCCACAATCCAGAGCAGATCTAGTCATGCAGCCCACACGCTACGACAAACTGCGTGAGCTGTCCCTGATGCTGCAGCATCTGCAAGAGGAGAAAAAGGCAGTGCTTTGCACAGCATGACTCTCCTTCAAAAGCAGCAGCAAATTTCACCCTCAAAAGATGCTGGGGGTGAGAACATTCAGCAGAAGGGAACTGAGATGACAGTTCCTGCAGGTTACACTCACATAGCTGTAAAAATGGCGGGGGGGGGGGGGGGGCGCGCGGTAAGAGGCTGTCCTGGGTAGTTTAATGCAACGATACAGATGAACTTCTTGGGAAGATGGCTGACTGCACTTGTCTTTCAAAAAAACTGTAATCAGACTCCTTTATTTTTAAATGTGAAGGGACTGACTCCACTTGGGCTGGCCTCACCAGCAAAGCATCAGCCCCACAAAACCCCTCTGGGCAGCGACAGCCCCAGCCACAGCCAGCAGCCAATCCTCCCCTCCTCAAATACATGCACCCAGAACAGAATCTTCCCTGGCATGAGCCACAGCGTGAGCTGCAAAACCTGCACGGCAATGGCTCCTAAAGAAGGCACACTGTGTACCTCAAATGCAAGCACATCTTCCTTCCATATCCACCTGCAGAGCACACCCCCAGCACCAGCAGCTTCCGAGCCTGCTCCCACTGCAGCTTTTCATTCCTCCATCCTTTCCTGACCCTTCACTAGATTTTCCAAAATGAGAAGTCAGGCTCATCCCTCCTTACTCCCCAAAGAAAGAGCGCTCTCCAAGAGACATGAAAGCCAGTGATGCCTTGATCTCATAGCTGGAAGGCTACTGAAAGAAGGTTCAATTATCTTACTGCTCTTGTGAGTTTAAGTGAATATAAACATTTAATAAGTTTTTTTGCCTTTCAGCCACAGAAAGGTAATCTTCTGGTATGAAAGAAGGCAGTGAGGAGAGGAGATAAAGGCCAGGTTTAATATTAGTTAAATCATTAATTTTCTCCAATCAATTATTAGGTCAGGGAACATCCAACTCCTAACACCTGAAACTGGAAGGTATAGCTGTGCTATAATAATCTATTTGGTAATCATTTAGTGCAGCAATTACTACCCACCTACTTGTCTTTTATCAGTGTAGGGTTGCTACCAGTTATTTAGTTCCCAATAAAATCTGTAATTATGAGGCTTGCAACATTTCAGCTGTCTCAAATCCTCAAAAGGGGGAAAAAAAGAAGTCTCACAACTGTAAACAGCATCATGGCATTGAGAGGTTTACAAACAGCTCAAAGGGCACGAGAGACCCATAAGCCAAACTACTGTTGGAGGTCTACACAACTTGGCATGGCAAGCTCCTACCAACCACACAGACCTTTGCCAAGATGAGTGTTGATGGACATATATCTTGCTGTTCCAGTTAAGCTTTTGTGTTCCCTGTAAGGTATGTGTTTTTTGGTTTCCGGGTCAATGTACTCCTTTGCCAATCCAAAGTCTATGATGTGAATGACGTGCTCTTTCTTATTGCCTTGCCGGCCAATAAGGAAGTTTTCTGGCTTGACGTCTCGGTAGATGAGGTTCTTTGAATGCACGTACTCCATTCGAGATATCTGCAAAACAACAAGGCAAGTTATTTGTGAGCAGACCAGCTACCTCACTCTCCCAGCTAACAAGGCTACAAGGTTTTGTTAGCCCACCACTGAGGCTCAGCTCAGTGCTACCTCCCATTTCAGCTACTCTATGAGAAATGCAACAACAGATGGAGCGAGTGAACCAAAGCTGCATTTCTGATCGGAGCTGGGTCATGTCCTCTGATGAAGTCTCAGAAGAGGAATTTGTCATCCCCTCCTTTCTCTGGCTACCTGACTTAATTCCTACAGAAACTGCAAAGGCTGTTTCTGTAACGTTACCACCGGGACACAGCTTTTGGAAGGATGCCACAGGGAATTGCAGCAGCCTTTTTGTATTGATTTTAAACATACTAAACCAGTTACACCAAGAGCTCTTCCCTTGCCCACAGCCTTCCCTTGTTGCTCTGTGTCTTACCACCTTCCTCCCTCAACCCATATGTTGTCTTAGACATGCCAAATTCTTCATGGAGGGGGATTTTTGGGCAGGCAGAAGCCTTAAGATCCTCAACACTGACTAAAAATAATAATTAACCTCATTGGTTGTCAACTAGGAATAGCTGGAATATTTTTCAGCTTTTGACTAACTTGGTTCTGGCAGTATTACTGAGAAGATAAAAGGGCAGGAACCCCGATTCCGAGGCAATGGAGGGCTGTTTCCCCTCTAACAATGTACCTTATTCAGATGCTTATAATTAATATTGCTTTTGAAATGAAATATATTGCAGGTGAAGTCTGAATAGGTCACCAAGCAGTTCTCCTTTGAGTTCCTAACTTAATAGATGATTCTAAGTGGAAATTACTCACAATTTCATTTAATTCATTCCCTTTTAATTTCCTTCTGAGGTTTTAAACAAAAACCTGTGAATTCCCATTTATAGCTGTCCTGGTCTGCAGCTGCCCTGCATGCTGTAGAGCATGGTGGCTTTGTTTAAGCAAGACGGTTCAATGGAAAGGTCATTTGAAGCTACCTGTCTGCATGCAGGCTTGCAACACAATGAAACCATTGCAAAGCTCCTGCAAACTCCAAATTTTGCACTAACAAGCATCTGTCCTGGTTTCAGCTGGGATGGAGTTCACTTTCTTCCTAGGTGCTAGTCAAGTGCTGTGTCTTGGCTATGATGTGAGAACAATGCTGATAACTGCACTGATGTTTTCATTTGTTGCTGGGTGATGTTTATACTAAGTCAAGGATTTGTCTATTCCTTGGGCCCTGCCAGCCAGAGGGCTGGGAGGGGGCACAAGAGACTGAAGGGACACAGCCAGGTCAGCTGCCCTGAAGCAGCCAAAGAGGTATTCCATACCGTGGGATGTCATGCTTGGTATAGAAACTTGGAGGGTTAGCTGAGGGGGGATGGCTGCTCGGGGACTGGCTGGGCATCGGTCAGCGGGTGGTGAGCAGTTGTGCTGTGCATCCCTTGGTTTCCTTTCTCCCTTTTCCTGTGGATTTTATCCTTTCCATTATAACTATTATTATTGTTATTCTTCTTCTTTCCTTTTCATTCTGTTTAAATTATTGAATTGTTCTTATCTTAACCCTTCATGCCCTATGTTGGGTGCCAAAAGAGGACTGCTGTGGTTTAACCCCAGCCGGCAACCAAGCACCACGCAGCCACTTGCTCCCCCCCAACCCAGAAGGGTGGGGAGGAGGATCGGAAAGGAATGCAAAACTCAGGGGTTGAGATAAGAACAATTTAATAACAATCTACAGAGCTAAGGGCCACACCATTGCGGCGGACATCACAGTGTGATGCTATCGGATTCGGGGAGCACCTAAGCTGAGAGCCACCAGCTGGTGCCCCCCCAAGGGAGCTCCCTGCAGGGAGTCATTAGCTCCTGAGCAGTTCTGCACTAGGTCGATACTGGCAGGACAGCTCCACAGCTCCCGCATGGGGCAGGATCCTGGAGTCTGGATCACCAAGCCAGCTCTTCCCCCAGCTGAGCAGCTGCCCAGGCAGCAGTAACCCCATGTCAGTCCTTCCAGCCATCCTGCTTGCCTTGACCGTGAGCACCACTGGGCTGACAGACCCTGGCTGCTCTTTGGCTTCCCGCTCCGAATCCAGAAGCATTCTCAGCTGGCAAATCCAGACCTCTTTTTCTCTTTACAGACCCTGGATCCACACCTGGCTGAAAGCTCCATATGTGTGTGTCATCACTCCATCCTGCTCCCAGAGGTTTATCAGATGCCTTATTTTGAAGGAAAACCTACTACATTTCCACCACTACAAAAGAAGTTACAGGCAGGAGGGGGCAGCACTCCTTATGAAATAAAAAATGATGTGCAGAGAGAGGGCAGTAGACAGGAAAAAAATGACTGCAGGTGAATCAATCTTAAAAAACAGGACTGGCTCAAAGGCTTTTTCAAAGATGGTAACAGCACATGTTGCCATTTCCCTCACCTCTAAGTAGTGATTTATTTCAATGTGCTGAGAAAATGTGTTTCACAGCTAACAGCCATTATTTCTAATCAATTACAGGATGATGCAGAACAGAGCAGATGCTCTGCACTTCAGCCATTCTTCACGCTTTGAATCACCTACAGGACACAGCAGCAGGTTGGAAGACAAAAAGGTATGTTGGGAGGCAATTCAAATCAAGATGCAACCCTTAAAACAGGAACAAAGTGTTTCCTTCCCTCTCAATACATAATAAACTTTCACACAGAGCCTGACTGGCTCATTTGTCCCTGCTACCAAAGAAGCTCAATTGTTGAAATGGTCAATAGCAATTACACAACCTGAAAAAAAGCCTATTTTTTTTGTTCCTTAAAAACTCACATCAAGCTGCATTGGCCAGGACAACAACTTGGACAGCAGAGATGTCAGATGAACCTATACACTCCAGCAGCACTTAAGAGAGACTTATTTACCTGCCTCTTTTGCTTCACCACACACACACACACGCTCTCGGATCTTTCACATTCCTTTTTCTTTACTTCCACCTGCCTGGATGCTTCATGATGTGCTGTTGGAGAGCTGCGCACAGCCAGTGATGGCTGAAAGACACTCCAAGTCAGAATGATGTTTGCCAGAGTAGCCTCCATGCTTTATTCACCCTGACAAGACACTCACCCTGCTTATGGCTGCTAGTGATGGGGGGCTGGTGACTATCTGTGCTGCATCACCCTTTCAGGCTTGCTGCCTGAGAAGAAACGAGCAGTGCTGGTGCAGCACAGCCTCGGCCTGACTCAAACCCATTGCACAGCTGAAGAAGAGGAGTTCCCACTCCAGAAATGTGCTGGATGCAGAGACACAGTGCCCACTCCTTTGTGTTTGAACCACAGGCTCAAATGTCTGTGCATTAATCCTACAGTCAGAAAACCCACTGCAAGGAGCTGCAACTGTCAGAATTGCTTTTACACTGGAAAAACAGTCACTGTGAAGCAGTGTTAACATCTGCTCTGTTATTTTAACAGCAATAAAAACAGACTATGGCATTTTATTGTAGGGCACAGAAACACTAGGGGTGGATGGGAGACGCTGCTTGTAAATTAAAGCAGGATTTCCATGGCCACGGCCAGCCAAGTCCATCTTCAGAGCCACAAATCTCCATTTCAGTTGTCAGAGAAACCCCTAGAAGGGGAGAGCATCCCCTGGCACACAGCAGGACTCCTGCAGTGCAGCTGAGGAATGAGAGGATATTTGTGACATTTAACCAGATGACAAAGAAACCCATGCTTTTATTTTCCTTTCTTCTGCCAAGGAAGCAAGTGTAATAAACCCTTTTCCCCCAGAAAGGTAACTCTTAAGGATCTGATCTCGATGGCAATGCCATGTCTAGACCCTCTTGATAAATTTGAGCCCTTCTTCCACACGCCACCTGCCTGAATATAGATCAGATCAGCAGAGATAAAAAAATGCCTTCTGTTTAAAGGCTGTTTTGGTGTCTTTTATGAAAGACAATTTTGATGGGTCACCACTCAAAAAACCTTTTCACCATGACTTGGTCCAGACCTCAGCCGGAAGTATTTGCACATGCCTAGCACAATGGACCTTGCTTCTGACAGTAAGCACTTAAGCAAGGGTGAAAATAACATTCACTCCTGAAAAAACTGAGTTGTCAATGAGTATCACAGATGTTGGACCTGGCCAAGAGTGGAAAAGTTAAAGCCAGAATAAAAAAAACATTCTCCCCCAGCCCAAACACCAAGTCAGCTCTGCAAAGCCCTAAGATGCCTTCCGATTTATGGGCTTTAGGGAATGGTATTAGTGAAAGCATTTTTAATTGCCAAGCTTTGCTTCATTCAGGAACATCAACTGCTTGATCTATTCAGTTGCACAGAGAGGACGGAGGAAGCAGTTCCAGTGTGATGCTTGTAGCAGAGCAACATGAAACACTGGAGATGCAGAAGTTACAGCAGTAACAGAGCTGGAAAACTTCCACCAGGGAAGGAAAACAGAGGACTCCTTCAATGCAGGTTTTCACTGAGAGGTATGAAATGGTGGTATTAGACCAAGAACATTTCTGATCTGGCTCAAGCTATGTTTGGTAAGCTGCTGCCACAGCTCTGAACACAAGGCACACTTACCAGAAAAATATGCAAGCCTAGTGACAAACCTGAGGGCTGTGTGGCTCATCCCCCCTGCCAAGGCATGACCTTCCTACTGTGTCATCTCATCTGAAAAGATTCCAGAATAGGGTCTCCTTCTTGAAGACTCATCCTTGTCTGGTCTCTATCTCCCTCAGCCAGGAGTCGTCTTGATGTAAAACCATGTTTAAATTCTCCTACAATCATGAGCGACACTCCTTAAATCGATGACGATGTATTTGTTTCTCCTACAGGGCTTCTCTTTCTTCTAACATCTGTAGAATAAAAGGATCCGCCCCAGTCCTGAGATGCTGCTACCTGTCAAGGTAAGTAAGACCAGCCAAGCACATATGCTTATTAAAAGACACTTTTCAGGGATGCCTCTGGTTAAAAATTGACCATTGGACACAAAAAAAGGAGATCAAGTGCCACCACACTGCATCTGAAGTTCCTGCCTAGTTTTAGCATGCAGGACACATGTAGATGTGTCAGAGATGTGCTGCAGCAGCGGTCAGGCTTAAGGAGGGAGAGCAGGGTGAAGGCAGCTAAACAGGACCTTGAAAGCAGCGGTTGGTGCTGTCGGGCTGAGCCTGCAGCAGGCAACGACAAGGAACCATGCAATGGCCGAGAAGGAACTAGATGCTCCGAAAGACATCAGGATCATCACATGCAAGTGAGGGGAGAAAGATCTAAGGGACAAAGGGGTGGACACTTAACACCCCACTAGCTCAGGGCACCCTCGCTGCCAGTGTTGCTGCTCCAACAAGTGCAAAGACATCCACGGCAGATCCCTCTGGAGAGGATCAAACCTAAGGTGGGAGTGGCAATGCAAAGGTGTCTCCCAGGAACTCCCTGAGCTCCATGCTGCAGAGGGGCCTCCCAGACAAGTAGTACTGCTTTACCTTTGGGTGGTCTTCCTGGCCTTAAAAAAAGATATAATTTGATGGCATTTTGGGGAGAACGCAACCAGAGTAGCAGTTTTCTGCAACGTGCTAAGTTGTCCCTCACTCTCTACATCAGGGCAGGGTGCTCCTCTCTGCTGTCTGGGTGGTAACAGGCCACTCATGTTTTTGGAAGTCTCCCTGGATATTAGGCTTCATTAACAGGTCTGTCAAGCATCAAAGAAGAGAAACGCTGCTCATGCAATGCACTGGATTCTGGCAGTGAAGTCTTATGTCTCCTCACGCCTGTGGTTAGAGGTACAGTAGCTTAAGCAGGCTTGACTGGTCAAAAGCAAGAGCAAAACATGATTTATGGAGGCAAACCGACTGAATATGACAGTCCAACTTCCCTTCTCTGATGTCTCTCTCACACTGGACTGTGACACAGTGACTGCAACAATTTAGCATAGGAACTAAGACAAATCCAAGACAATTCTCCCCAAAGCCTTGTGGTTGGAGCGAAGGGTTTTCATTGCAGTCAAGCAGTAAATGCCAGTCGCTTCAGAAAACATGTGTCCGAGGGCCAGGTGAGCCTTTCTCCCAGGAAACTTCCCAGGGAAGGAGACAGGGCACACCTGAAGATGCTAAATCTGTCTCCTTAAATGCTCCTAGGGCTTGGCAAAAGGCAGATGGACACTGCTGTGACCATCTCAATTTCCCCGGCAGTCATATGGGAATAAATTTACATCTTTACAACCAAAAGGTCACACAAACTACATCCAAGGTTTTGCCATCTGTTGCCACTTGATATAATCAAAAACAATACTATAAATTGTTTTTCCACTGATGAACACTCAAAGCCAACAAAACTAGACTGCTCAGCCATAGGAGGACAACTTCATGAACCCAATACCAAGCAGGCACTGTTCAAACTTTTGCATCTGTGACCTCAGTTTTCCATTTGAGATTCTGCTGTGGCAAACTTCAGTTTATTTAGAAAGGATTGTTTTCCTCACTCCCTTACTATCTTCACTTTCCTTCAGCACTTCTATCCACTGATATGTTAACGTGAATATACAGTCCCAGTTCTGCTGTGTCACTCGGGTATCTGCGGATCACAGGTTGAAAACCAGAAAGCCAAACTGAAACAATAACTGATTGGCCCTACTGACTTGTGGAAGTTCACTCACCACGTTTAGTACATTCAGTTTTCACATTGTCCACTTCTAATGCAGACACAAATCCAAGCTACCACTTTCAGCCTGGTTTCCTTTTCAGGCAAATTAGGGGCTCTGTGATGCTGCCCATAGATCTATTATTTTCTACCTGTTAGTCGTTTAAACACATTGGCCAATTTTTACCAAATTTGACAAAGGCAGAGACCTCGAATGCTGGTATTTTGGCTAAGGAGAGCTCAGCTCCCATTGCTCTGAGAGGTTTCAGTCCATAAGCAGCCTGGCAGCACCAAACCAGTAAAACTGGTAAGAGGGTGGGAGGGTGCTGTGCTCAATGTGTGCCGGGGAGCAGGTAAGTAATAAGATGTTCTGGGTGATGTCCAAACAGAGGGAGGGAGCTCAGCTGGGGTAGATACTGGGGCAGGGGTGTGTAGGGGACACAGGACGCAAGTCCATAGGAATCCAGCTTCACTGGTTCTGCTACACAAGGAGCAAGTTTGCTCATAAGCATAATTTGGCCTTCCTTTCATGAGGAAAACCTGAGAAGCTTTCTTTTATAAGAAAGATGGAGAGAGATTATTTTATCAAGGCCTGTAGGGACAGGACAAGGGGCAACGTTTTTAATCTGAAAGAGGGAAGGTTTAGGTTGGGCACAAGGAAGAAATTCTTCACTATGAGAACGGTGAGACACTGGAAGATGTCTCCCAGAGAAGCTGTGGATGCCCTACGACTCCAAGTGTTCAAGGCCAGGCTGGACAGGGCTTTGAGCAAGCTGAGCTAGTGAAAGTTGTCCCTGCCCATGGCAGGGGAGTTGGACTAGGTCTTTGAAGGTCTCTTCCAACCCAAACCATTCTGTGATTCTACAACGGAAGGAGATTCTCTCTCCAACCAACAGACATCCCCATGACCCCAACCTTCAGCTAACCCAGGACTGACATAAACATGAGTCGGCGTCATGAGGGCTGCCGGGCAGAGCCCTGCCCACTGCTACTCACCAGCTGGATGGCTATCATTAATACCGTCTTCAAAGTGAACGTCCTATCACAGAGGTCAAATAAATCTTCCAAGCTAGGACCAAGCAGCTCTAGTACCATGGCGTTGTACTTTCCACACGGTCCGAAGTAATACACCTGGGGAAGCCCTTCAGCTGGAAGAATATGAAAACAATTGACATCAGTCAACAGGACAACGTTAATACCCTTCCTCCTGCCTGTAAATCTTTCACTGGGCAGAGCCTTTATTTTTACCTCTTGAGTGTCCTTTTTGTCTGATCTTGCCCAGCAAGCAAGTAAGTTTCAGCACACACTGTGAATGAACCGAAGGCCAAATCAGTGCAGGTTTTGCTGAGCTGCACCCTTGAATAGACAAATGGATTTCAAAGCAGTAACAGTACCACATGAAAGCACCTAGCTTTGGCAGCTTAAACACTTGGACTTATGGAACAAGACATGGAGTTCCCTACGTTGCACTAAACACCAGGCAGAGTACAACCCCAAATGTGGGCTGGCACTTGTCTGAGCAGTTAGGAAGATGATAGCCCTTGCAGAAAATGAAGCATGTCCAAAAAAGGGCTGCTTTTTCAACCAAGATAATACATAGCCATCATTTTTCAGCAAAACACAAAGTTTATTCTTATTATACTCATGAGAAAGGAAAAAAAAATAATCCCTTCATAAAAGGGAAAAGATTGAAATTTTGACCCATCTCCATGTAAAAATAAGCAATCATAGTCATTAAGCATATGTGCGAACCATTTTGCTGTAAGTCGCACACAAAACTCTCAACACCCAACTGGCAGGAGCCAGAGCCTACCCTTCCCACCTAACAGCTCAGCAACAGATTTCTCAGCAAGAGTACACAATATTTATACTCAGCTGACAGTGGCTTTTTGCATGGATTAGCTTTCTGAAAGGCACCAGAAGAAAAAGAAAAAAACAGCCTCACTGTCCGAACACTCACCGAGCTGCACAGCACTCCCTGAATTACCTTTTAGTCAAAAAGAAAAATCAGACCAGCCCACACAGGGAGGAATTCAGTGCAGGACCAACTGCAAATTTTTCTAATCAGCGTCTAGCACAGGTGCTTGGCATCCCTGCATCAGTATCCAGCTGCATAACACTTCTGCTAAAAAATGTATTTCCAGTCTACATCTCATAAGCAGTTGCAAAACACAACGGAAGGGGTTTTTTTTGAAATACGGGGTTTTGTCCTATGTCAAAACACCACCTTTGCTTGAATACACAAAGATACAACGTGCTGCTATCCAGTGTAAAGTCTCAGCACGGGGAACACTACTATGTACACAGCCTATATTCAGACATATATATGTCAGACACACAGACACAGAGCTCTGTAAATTATATACCTTGGGACCTGAAATCATACTGATTATACATTTTACAGCCTGTTTCAAGTATATGCATACACCCCCCTATATTTACGTAACAGATCAATATTAAAAATAGCAAAAAACTTCACAAATTGCCAGACACCAGAACCAAATTGTTTGTATAACTGCAGTTTTGTACCTGCTCCACGGCGTGCTCAAGCAGCCTAGCCCAGCACAGGTCAAGGCAGTGGAACAGGGTAACACTACAGCTGGAGTGTGTCAGCAGCATAACTTTATGTCCTACTACAGATTTAATAAAGTCTCATTAATCCACCCAATAACACTCACAAACTTGCCAACAATACAATAAATGCAGCACTGAGATTAGTAAAGCTTAAATACTACAGAACTTATGCTCCCATGTATTACTCAAAAAGAACAAAATGCAGCTTGACAAAGATTACTGTAGGATGGTTTTAATCTCATTAACTCACATGCTTGGGGAATCATATTAGGTATCTGTCATCAGGATGCATTAACGAGATGTTACAGAGTACTGCAAGAATTCCCAGCCTAACCGGAGTTTTATATCCTATGTAAAACATTTACCCAACCTGGTCCTGGGAGGCTATTGTTCCTAACACAGCTTCATGTTTTAGGAAGCATTAACAGCAATTAAGTCCTCTAAGAAAACAGGATGGTCTGATACAGAAGCAATTCAGAAAGCCAAACAATGATGGGATGTGGTCCAGGCAGCTCCAAAACATTTTCAAATATCCCCAAATCAACATAAAAGATAATTTAATGCCATCAGCTTAGCGATGAAGGCTTGAGTAATTGCAGTAGCTCTTGAAGTAACTCATGGTGAGCTGCTGAGTTTTCAGTAAAACCTGATGAGGACTTACCTACATAATTACCTCTAATACCAAGATCATCATCTCTACTTTTTAAAAGAATAAAAGAAGAATAACAGGGAATAATAGAAGAGAATAACAGAATATGAGAAGTTTAAAAATGAGACCATGATAAATTCAAGACATAAATACAGTGAGTACTTGTACCACAATGTCTGCATCAGGGTAACAGTCTTGAAAAGTGCAAATCAGGAAGGAAACCACTCGGATTAGGAGCGTGCTAATTAAGGTATACAGGAGAATTAAGATTGCAGGAAGGCTCTTAAGGAAAGTGAAGAATCCTGTTCCCAGAGCAAGGGGAAAGGCATACATTTACAGCCTTACTTGGATAAAGAGACAACACTGCAATTAAAATTAAATTCCTACTGAGTATAAGAACTAGGAAGGTAAATTGCAGCAAGACTCAGAAGATGGGCATTTCAATCAGGGGAGGAAGGAACACAACTGTTTAGTGCTCTCTGGGGTCCCAGCTCCTTCAGTTAGCTTTACCCATGCAAAGCCTCATGAGTCGAGAGTGCCATTGGAGTACTCTTCTCAGCTTCAGAACTCAGGAGGGCTATGCTCTTGGTGGGAGCTCCCGCAAGATGAAGTTGTAGTGAAGAAAAAAGCATCCTAAGTGCCAGCCTACAGAAGACATCATTAGTTTCAGGCGTATTTTCAGGATTTGATTTTTCTGTGAGGGTTTTCAGCAGCAACGCTGCCAGCTCTGCAGTCAGGAACTTACCTATGGGCTTTGCTAGAATAAAAACGCTGTTAACATGTATCTGATTTTCAGACCCAGGTACATCGCTCATGTATCCTGGACCTGAAAGAGCATTGCTGACAAGCCCTATGGAGCCTCCCAGCCCAAGGCAGGGCTCGTCAGGTCCACAGTAGTTAGTGAAATAAAGTTATGAGGGACATAGGGCAACACACCCTCAACTCACTCAACATCACAAGTCAATATTTAGCATCTTTTCAGGAAGAGGCAAGGCTTGAAAGAGAAGTTGTAAACTTGATGTAAATATTAAAGGGTCCCTGTTGCCTGCAGGATCCAAGGAGGCAGATGAAGCTAGACGATTTTGAGGTGGTTCTCTTCAAACATGAGATACAGGCATCTCTGGACCCATTCTTCTTATAAACAGTAAAAAGGGTCAGCCTAGGAAAATCTGTATAAAATGTTATTTACTCACAGCCCATCTGCATAATTCATGATGTAGCTTGGCTCTATTCCAGCAACAAGCAATGTGTCCTGGTGTCACCAAGTCCATTGCCGTGGTGAACCACAGGAATCCACAAATATCATCAGTAGAACTGTAAATACTTAAGAAGGACATTGCCAACAAAAAAGACTGACTGAGGAAAAAGTATCTTTTGTCTGGGCTATCAAACTTGATGTTTTTAACGGTGTGCAATTGTGTTGGCAGAGGACTGAAAAGGTCAAACAAAGCCATGGTGCTGTGAAGCAGTCTGTCCTAGATGTGCAGTTCCCAATTCAAAGACTGCAGGATGAAAAGCCACAGGCAGAGCAGAGGTCTCATCTTGAGGATTCAGAGGTACAACTCAACACTTAAAACACAAATCCTCATCAGTTTAACACAATTAATGTACAAAATTGCATCTAAACAAGGAATTGTTCCATGGCATTAAACAAGAACAACCCACTAAGGAAAGAAAATACAGGCATGACACGTGCAGGTTCTCCTTTGGAGAAAAAGCAGCCTATTACAGTGGAGGCTGCTGCAAGCAAAAATCATCTGAATTTGCTTAACAGCTTTGGTCTTGCTGCTGAGTGATTTGGCTTGAGTACATGTAAAAGGCCCTGCTCCACCCTTGCTCTCGTGGAAAGTTTCTCACCCCAATAAACAGACTGATCACTGCACTGGAATACACAGGCAAATTCTGCTATTTCAGCAGTGCGATGTCTTGGAAAAAATTCAAGCTGAGCACAGCGAAAACCTAGCACAGCACTTAGGAGATTAAAGCATCGTGTCTGGAACAAGAGCAAATGCAGACATCAAAGCCAAAAACCCAAGACTTTGCTTCCACCACACTCCCAAGCAGCCACACGACTCTGGCCTCGGGTTTCCCAAGATGCTAAAACTCTCACTGCTCCTGCAGGCTGCCACCAAAAGGGACTGTCCCATCCTCACTGCACCCTCATCCATCCCACCACCTGCACATGCTCACATGGCTGAGCAGTAAGTCAGATCAACCCCAAAAAAGCTTGTTATTTGCTTGAGCTGGAATGCAAGAACAGTAACAGGAATAAATAGCAGGACCACTGCTCTTGGAGAGTGCTTCGTTTGAGCTGGATTAACACCAGGGAACTACGCCTTTCAGCAAATTTCCATTGCAAGACCAAGCATCCTGGCTGATTCAGGTAGAGCTGTCTTGCTGCCACACACTTTACAGCATGACTAATGGCCCTAGTAACTCATCAGACATCCAGCATACTCCAACAAGCCACATTAATGCAGGCATCAGATGTAGAAGCATACAAGGCAGTCCAAAGCCATTTCCAGGATTGGTTACGAGATGGTGACTGGCAGAGCTGTCAATCAAAGGTTATGCCCAAGGGAAATCTGATTTTGCAGCATCTGCGCCACGTGAAAGGTGCAGAAAGAGGAAACCATCTGCTGTGGCAGAGAATACGTACTGATGCTCTGTATATGAGCATCATGACAGGCTATGAATAAACCTTGTGCAACAGTGAGCAGCCCAAAATACACCCAAGAGGAGATGAGGCAGCAAGTGCAGGAAGCTACATGTGGCACCTGCATCAGTGGAGGCGCAAAAGCCAAGTCACTGTACATCAAATCGCCATGAGAGGACCACAGCTTGTGAACACTGAACAATACTGGTGGCTTCTGAATCACCAGGTTTTTTTGCTCCCATGGGAAACTGGTTTCCACTGCCCTTAGATGTGGTGTGGCCAAATAAAGAGAAGCTGGTGTCTCCAATTTAAAGAAGAATAACAGAAGAATTTCATAACCTCTCTTCATGCAGCCTTCAAAGCTGAGCTCTACTGCAAAGGGGGGACACTCCTGAGGAACACCGCATTAGATATTCAAAGACAGAGGGAGGGGGGAGCAGTCCAGCGTCAAACAAATAGCTGATGCTTAGTGCAAAACCACACTCTACATGAGCAGCAAGAACTATTCTTTGTAGAAATGGATGCAGAGACAGGACAGCAGCATTAGTGCACAAAAAGTTCTGTGTGCTTTAAGCAACACTGATGAATAGGATGTAGATTGTCACAAAATTCTCACTGAAAGCAGAAAGTTGATTTTTACAAATCACAAACCAAAAAAATTACATGATAAACAGCATAAACAGCAACTGTGTGAGAGCTGAATATCTATAGCTAAAACTAAACATGTTCCAAACAAATTAAACAAATTGCTTTAGAGTAGTCAACCCATGTAAGCTGATTACACTAATGAAGATCTACCCTTCTCTTAATTTTCAAATCAGAATAAAAACCTGGATGAAACAGGAGCTTTGCTATCAGCATCGGACTGGGCCAAGATCTTACCTTCTAACCTCATAAAACACACCCTGTGATAGTGAGTTTAAATCTACCCGAGTATGCTGGTTAACAGGTTACGTCTACGAGCTGCAGTTAAAAAGGCTTGTTCTGACGTTCAGGTTTTTGAATAACCAGCTCAAATATAGAAAGAGAACAGAAAAGTTAAGATAGGCTTGTTACTTGGAATAAAGTTATCCCAAGGGTCTTTCAAATATTTGATTGCATACATTTCAGAGATGTCTTATTTCAAAGCAGGACTGCAAAAGCTTTTCAATATGGCACTTCACCTTCAACGTTAACTGCAGGAGTCTGGGGAAGGACAGAGATTTTAAGCAATCGAGGATATTTTCTCTTGTTTAAGAAAACACCCAGCAGTTGAGGTACAAAGGAAAATGAGCAGAAAATACAACTTCTGACTCAAGCACCAACGCACCTGCAGCTGTGCTACCGGTGGAATAAGTAATGGCACAGGGTCTGCCACAATCCTGCCAACCACTCCCAAGATTTTAAAAACCTTGAACTGGCATTTGATTAGAGAGACAATCAAAAACTAGTAAGCTGATCCAAAACACACACAAAACCATCAATACACAGAAGTGGGGTTCGAGCGGCACTGTGACTCAGTGGTGACCGCAGGCAGAGGATGGCAGGCACCGCAGCAGCTCCCTTCCCACCACTCTGGCAAGAGATCACAGAGATGACCAACCTGCTCGGGAGTTACAAGTGTTTTCAGCCTGGCTTATGACTGTAAAGCTTCCGAGTAATTTCCTTGCTCTCCTGAGCTTTGATACTGTGGTTGGAGAACCAATTTACCGTTAGTTTCCTCTCACTCATCTGAACAGAGTGAAGAGTAACTGGACCTGTCCAGAGCACCTAGCAGCATCCCAGTGTCTGCTGCCCACCTCCCTGCGATGCTGCCTGAGAGGCAGCTGCATCACCGCTGGCTTTGGCTCCTCTGGGAGAAGGGGCCCTCAACACAGAGCACTGCTTAGCAAGAACCGGTCCCAGCTGCTCCTTTCCCTTGCCCAAAGCCCAGCAAGGAAAGCAGCAGAGAGGGCTGTCACAGTAGCCACTAGGTAAACCACCTCCTCAAACCATGACTGGCCGTTGTGCTGGCCTTCTCTGCTCTCAGGCCCATTTATTCTAGGTATCTCCTCTGTAACTGCTCACCCTCTTCCAGATGGTATCTCAGCAGCCCTTTCTCAGCGTCATTATGAGCTCCTCTTATTCATGCTCCCCCACGAACATCCTCCTGCTCCGTTTGCTCCAACTGCTGCCAGACACTTGGCTCTCTGCTGCCAGCTTTTCACATCTTTTTCCTGCTTCAGTTGGGCAATGAATCATCTCCCTTCTAGCAAATGCTAAATGCTCCAGCGTCACCACCTAGCAGGAGTACCTGTGGCAGGACTTTCTGCTTAAGCTCATCAGCAGGCAAGAAGGGCGCAGAGCCGCTGGCGAGAGGTAGGAGAGGCAGAGCAAGGTGCTTGCCCTGCCCTTGGATGTGGAAGAGGCACAGCTCAAACACTCTCTGAACCCAAGAGGTACTTGGAAATAAAACATGGGAGAATGAATGTCACAGGTTGGATCAATACCTTCTTCCCTGACGACCGCAGAGCAAGCCAAGCTTATAATGGGAAGAGCTGACATGCAGCACACAACGGCACAACAGCTGAGAACAAGCCATGAGTAGACAGAGTTACTGTCACCTCTAACGAGTTTGCATGCTTCGATGCAGACATCAAGACTCCAGCTTTACTTCTGAAACCCAGCATATTTTGTACACCATCTCTGGATATGAAAGATGTATAAAATCCCTGCTGTGTTTTGAGTAGCTTGTTAGTATTTGAATCGACAAAAAAAAAAGTTATGGAAAAAGGAACAGAAGAAAAACAGACACGGGAAGGACAGAAGGAAGAACATATTTGTTCTTGCTGCTGGTAAAAATCCAAATTATTTGATTTTACTTCAGTTGCAAAAAACCAATTTTCACGATTGTTTTTATTAAAACGAGGTGGCATTTCATTTTCCTTGAGTTGCACAAGCTGGTTTCCTGATATCATGGCTTGACTATTAAACAACTTTTCACGTACACGAGGAGAGAAGCAGTTTCAGAGAGGCTACCAACAGGACATTCACATTTGTATTCATAAAAATAAAAAAAATATTGGGAGGAGAATCAGCCCAGGCTGGAAAGGCTAAGCTGCAGGAAGACTTTAAAAATCTGGGAAATTTACCCAGAAACCCATTCACAGGCATTTTTTAGCTGTAGTGAGTAAACCACAGTCAATGAAATTGTTTCAATTCTTGACCATGACAAAAGAACAAAGCACAACACAATAAATTGCTTTTTGGGCAAGTTTTGGGAGCCTGGATTCACATTTCTAGGGCTCAAGGGAAATGACTGCACTCAAATATCCACATTACCATCAAATTTCCTATCAAAATACCCTTTGAGACAACCTCTTGTTTCAGTGACGATGGCAGCTGGCATGTAAAGCAACATCTTAAGAGAAGGATCAAAACAGTATGTAATTTTAGAAGAGTTATTTTAAACCACCCAAAAAAGTTCTAGCTTAAGTTCTAGTATAATCATCTACCTTTTCCTACACACCTGTGATACAAGGACAAGGGTGGAAGAAAGTATCAAAAGGTTTAGTTTCACATAACTCTTCCTGATATGCTTTCTGGTTTTCTTTGTGCACTCCGTGGAGCCTATGTTTTTGCTGAAAGGTGTGAGTAGCTGCAGTGCTGCAGGTTTTTTTTTTACTTCTTGAGGGTTAAGTGAGGTCTTACAGCAGCCTACTGAAGAGCCCCAAAAGCTCTTGTGTAATTAAAATATAGCCACATCGTGAACCAGCTCCCCAGACTGCTTTTCTACCTCCAGGCTCGGCTTCACAGTTAGAAGGTATACGTTGCTCCGCACATCAGCTCCAAGCTGTTCAACCAGCCAGGCACCATTGGCAGCCTTTGCAGCTGGGAGCATGACTCCTCAGGATGGAGCCAGCAAGAAAGACGCGACCTCCTGCGTGATACGCTGCAGGTTGCTGCGCCAGGTGAGTTTTGCTGGTCAGTGTAATGCCAGACCACATCTGTGATAGCCAACATGGTTCTGCTGGTTCATACCAAAGAGAAACTGTTTCCTATTCAGTTTCCCCTGGCCGTGCAATTCCTGCGTTGGGTCAGCTCTACCTGCTGAAAGGGAATTAAGTAGCAGGTTTTGGCTGCTTCATTTTAACTGGGTAACAAAGGAATTGTGATGACTAAGGGTATGCTCCATGAATTATTCTTAAAGTAAAAAAAAAAAAAAAAGTAAGTTATGCATGCCAATTACATAACAGGTATAATCTATAGAGATTTTAAGAAAAATAAACAACAGAACTTCTAGGTTGCACGAGAGTGCTCAGCAGCACACAAATTTAACTCCAGACACACTGCCAAGGAAGAGGTTACTTCTTGGCAGATGAAGCATGCTAAGAAAGCACCAATAATAAAAGACTTTTGCTGAATTGCTCCACTGCTGTCCAGAGAAACGTTTTGATTTGATCACACCAAGTCCCAGGTGGCCCCTGCCCTTCACCAGCTCATCTCCATTGGAGACTGCTGGCTGGAGGCAGAGCTTTTACCAGCTCCTTACTTCCTTCCCATCCACGTGCCAAAAATCGATAGCGCGAGTTAAGTGATACTTTAAGCTTATGGCACGCTGTCCAGCTGCAAAATACGGTGAAACTGCCACAGTGACAACGTAGAGGGAATTTGACAGCTTGAATTACAGCTCAGCTGCAAACCACATCTCCGCGCAGCAACCAGGAGTCATTCTAGCCAGGACAGCACAGCAACGTAAAGCAGAACTAGCATGTACAGGCAGTATTCGTTGTTGATCCAACAGCGTTTGCGTCTTGGACGACAGATCAGACCGGTCCTATTTAGCCAGATAAAGCAGACGACATTATCAGACACACAGCCTCTGCTTTGGGTGCTCAGGAGTAAGATGATGCTCGACCATGCTCAGACAGCTGAAGCTGGCCAGCTTCTGCATGCCAGACCATGGTGGGACAATCTGGGTGGTACTTCTGGCAGCACAACCCTATGTGCCACCCCCCAGCTGTGCTGAGACCTGCTTGCAAAGCCGTGGGTGCAGCTTGGCCCCACAGCACTCATGCTGGTCCTACTGAGAGGGCTGCTTGATAGGAATACTTTGTGCTGCAATCAAAGATGGTTTAGCATCAGCACAGGACCCAACAGGAGGACTGATTAAAAAGCCATGAGAGACGTTTGCTCCCGCAATAGCATCAAACTAATAAGTGACGGACGCTCAGTGTCAAACATATGCAAACTCTCCACAAGTCAAGAGATTGGCATTCATCAGTCCCGTAACTATTGCAGTGTTTGAGGGGAAAAAGGTTTTTTTCAGATTAGTAGGAAAGTGTTACTCACACACTCCTTCCAGCCTGTTGGAAAACCTCCCACTCCCTCTTATGGCAAGAGAACTTCCTGCAAAACAGACATTCACAGGAGCTAAATAAAATACTACCTCCAGATATCATCTCTGTTTCACCCTAAGACAGCTGAGTACAAGCAGGTAGGAACAGAGTTTCCTTCAGAAAAACTGTCACTTTCAGACAGAAAAATTACTACAAAACAGCAGGTCTCCACCCAGGGCAGAGCTTGTTGGGAAGTTCCTCTGGCATACCTGGATCCATGATAGATTCAGAAGCAGAGTCTGTGGCTTATGTCTGAAATGGAAGGAAGTTTTTGAATAGCAGGCAGGGCACGGCTCAGAAATGCAAACTCCAAACCCATTTAATAGCCACTGTGGGAGGTGGGCAGCCCTACGTACCAGAACTTGCGTCAAACCTCTCTGGCACAACTCAAATGTTTTCCTCTTTAATGTGAAGAGCACCTTAAAAACCTTCAGCATCCACAGGATGCTTCTGTGCTTGGGAAGCACAAACATATGAAAGGGATCCCACTAAAACAGGCACTCGTCTTCCAAAAGGGAATCAGCTTGGTTTGAATCGAGGCAGTACTCAACACCTGATGTCCAGCCCTCCAGAAAATGAATTGACTTTTATAGAAATTAATTGAGGTCTAGAGCTAAGTGCAGCATCCCGACAGCTTGAAAAGTTTTCATACAAGGGCTAGGTAGGAAAGGGGTAAACAATGAAAGCAGAACACTGAGGCTAACTGGTTGCTACATCCTTATTAATCATGGGGGCTCTAATTGCTAACTGGGTTTACCATTCAATGTAAATATATATTCCTAAGTTTACCTTCAAACACTGAGTATTTTCATCTCCTCGCTCAAATAGCGGAGGCACTCAAAGTCCCAAGCAAAACCTGGGCTGCTAGCAAGCACGAGAGATGTCAGCTCAGGGCTGGCTAGAAAGCACTAGAAGCAGAACAGAGACCTTGATGATTAAATTCCTGCCCCCCCCCCCATCCCTCCAGCCGGACTCTTGCAGCAGTTGGGCCAGCAGCACACCAACCCATGCTTAGCAGACACTGCTGTCTGTCAGAAGAACCGAACGAGGCATCTGGGATGACTCAGATGAGTCCAACAGCTACAGATTTATGACCACCATTGCAGGGCATGTCAGCCTACAAGGAAAAGTGTCTGCAGGAAAGGCATTTTCAGCTTCCCAGCACTCTGCTGCTCCCCTCTGCACACTGCCCTGTGTCGCTGGGTTTGATTTGTGATTACTGCAACGAATACCGGAAGAGTAGGAGATGCACAAGGACTGTTCGAAATAGTAAAAAGGAAACTGCCCTAAACTCATATTCAAATATTAATGGCCTTGCTTTAAAAGCATCTGATAGCTTCCAATTGACAAAGCCTAAATTTAGCCTAAGGAAGTCAAAACTTCTAATGCTAAAGGAGATCTGAAATGTGCACATTCAGGAAGCCCTTCCTAAGAAGGGAACTGCCACATTAAAAAACCAACCCAAAACATAAGTATTTTTAGATAGCAAAATATTCTTCAGAGATCAACAGCAAGCCAGCCCTGAATGCAGACAGGCTTTAACTGGGTGTGTTACAGTAATCCACTACATTTTATTTTGCAATTCAAAAGCTCTGAAGTCAGAGATCCCTCCAGTTCAAAAGTTCATTGGACTGCCCTGACTTTAGAAAGAATGGTGATCATCAGCTTCATTAACGGTGCTGCTAAGTGTGAGGGACCTCCACATGTTGCACTTTTTGTTTGAAAAGGCCAGTTTCAGATGAATGAAACCACGTCTCCTTGCTGAGACATCTCAAACCTATTGCCCGTGGCACACTTCTTTGCAAGTTTTGAGAACGAAGGGAGTTTTTCCTCACTGTTAGAAAATTAACCCAACAGCTTAAAACAAGCGCTAGGGCCTATCACAGGTATCTGAAGTAGGGAAATGATTAAACATGAGATGTGACCCAAAGGCACAAGTCACTTTGTGCACAAAGTATACCAGTTTTGTATCATTGTGCACAGATAAGTCACTTATTAAATACTTGTAGTAACTGAACACTGACATTCTAAAATATTTCCAAATATTTCTAACAAGGAGGCTGCAGTGCTCACCCAGAGTGTTGTAGCATGACAGCTACGAACAAACCTTTTCATACAACGAAACAGGACACAAACGTACTTCAGGCGATGGCCACGTGTTGCTCCATGCCCCCACAAACCCACGTTGGGGAGCAGAGGGGCAATCCCTACCCAGCAGCTCTCTCCTGCCCCAAACCAGCACCTTGCCGTGGGGTTTTGTGCTGGCTCAACTCCCAGCCATGGCAGCTTTTTCATCAAGGTGGCAAATATGAGTGGGATTTCTGAAGATTAAAGCAACCACAGCAATGGCTAATGCCTATGTTCGCACTCCTTAATTAAACAGGGGTGTAGACATCTTGCATTAACACTCACTTAAGTGGCCTCGAGTTACTCCTGCTCCCTTGGGGCAAAGCGTTGCCCACAGCGAGTTCCCCCTGAAATAGCCGGTATTGGCAGCACACTCCACCATGGTGACTTGTTTACATCCATCCATGTAACAAGTCTTACCAAAATGACCCCTACCTAATTGCTGTGTGAAGGACAACATTATGCAACCAGCATGGAAAGAATTTCTTTATAAAGGTCACTGGTACATACAAAGCATGCAGCAGGTCATGAGTAAAGCAAGAGCAACACTGAATGAGAAAAACATGCTCGGCGCAGGCAACTCTGAAAAGCTAACTTAATATGCAGTATGGAGAAGCAGACAGCCCAGCTACGCTGAAAAATATATATGCAAATATTGCATAGTCTATGTAAAGGCTCAGTTATTTATACCACCTTCATTTTCCTTGGTCCTACTTCCTGACAAGTAAACAGACTGCTTTGCTCTAGCAAGTTGTGCAACAGAAGGAGGTCCAAAAGTAAACACACAGATTCCATACTTCGTTAGAGGTGAACTTGTTTACAGAGCAGGAATTAAAACAAAACCACAGAATCCGTAGATATTCTATATGTAACGATGTACCCTCCTTGACTCAGTATATTCTGCTCGTACGCTGTGACTCATCTGTTGCGTGGGCTGGGGACAGCAGAGAACTTGTCGGTTTCCTGGGATTCTCCAACATATTAGACTCCTGCTTTCCACCACAACACCGTAGAGGCTCATTACATCTGACATCTACTTGCCAACATCACCTACCAGTCTTGGGGATGAGCAATGGCTACACAGCTAGTGGATGAAACTCAACGCATGTTGACACCAGACTGCTATGAATCACATGTGCCAAGGTGGGACTGCAAAGGAGTGGGGAAAGGTGTGACTCATCTGCCAGCTGATATAAACTACTACTGAATCAAAAATGCATGACTTCTTCACACTATGTGCACAGGCAGAAGCTGTCACTATACGGAAACTCAATCATCACCTCAGTGCAGCCAAAAGAAACCTGAAAATAAGCATTACTCTATTTTACCTTCCAAAGGCAAAGCTTACAGGGAAGGCATTAGGTATAGCAGTAACAGTCACAGAGGAAAGATGCCAGTGACGCTTTGAAATGTAGTAACAAACCAAAACAATTCCTGTACATCTACTGGTCACTGCTGGAAGGTCAGTATGTCGCAAGACCACAGCAAATTATTTATTTGTGTGATAGCACAAGATTAAAGACCAGTTTCCTGTTTGCATGGAAATGTTTTTCAGCCATAGTCACCATCCAAAGAGGATCTGGGCTCACAGTGATGCACTAATGGTCACGCAGCAGTGGGCTCCCTGTCCTTGAGAAAAGGCTTATTCAGGGGACAAACATACTCTGGGGGAAAAGAAAAACTGTTAAAGCTTTGCAAGCATATATCAACACAGCAGACATGTTTGTCTCAACTTCTCAGCAAAGCAAGGCTTATAAAAAGAGGTAAGTCTTTTTTCCCCCCTCCAACCAGCACAGCTAGAGGGGAAAAAAAAAAAAAAAAAAAAAAAGCAGCTTTCGGTCAAAGCTTGTCTTAAAGTCTCAGCATTTGGCTTCCATTTCCATTGGGAGGCTCTGCAGACACAGATACGTGAGCTCTGTTGGATCCGATAGCAGCTGGACGAGGGGAGCCATTAGCTTTATGGCTGCACAGACAGGTGCCTGCAGCATCCAGCCACCCTCCTGCACCTCATGAAGCAATGCAGAGTGGCTCTGTGGGCTCTGCTGCCATGTCCAGCAGACAGGGCAGCCCAGTGCCTTGGCGTGCAGACAGCTTTGTCACGCTTCTCTTCCCTGGAACACAACAGCTTTCTACAACTGTTCACGAACAGCGCCTTCAGCTTCCCTTTGGCAAAGAGATGTTAAACACGTAGCAGCCAAGAGATGTGCTTATGGCACTGAGTAAGGGTACCGAGGTTCCTACCACAGGAAACACAGCAGTGTTTTAAGTTTAAAAAGCTTCACAAATTTAAAACCCATTTAAAGTGTTTTCTACTAGAGCTGAGAGCAGTGGGATCCACCTTTCACACACCACAGGCTTGAGCAGCACTGCATACAACCTCCACTGACAGCCCAGATCCTGATCAGAGCAGTTAGTCAACAGGAGAGGCCGGTATCTCCATGCGCAACTCAAACAAGCTGGCTGGAAATACCAGGGTATGCAAAAGGATGCGTAGGAGCTGTGGCAGACTGCAGCCAAAAATCCAAGTGATGGGATGGGCAGAGACAGAAGCATGGCCATGTCCACATTGCGCACGAGAAAGAGCAGCTCAAGCCAAAGGCTGCTGAAGAGTCGGGAACAGAGACTGGGAAACATGGGCACTGCTTGCTGATAAAAGATGAACTTCCAATAAAAACTTCGGAAGAGATGTTTCCCCTGTGAAGTCTGTTGGAGAGTTTAACTTGAAGGAAAGATGAGAATCTGGAACCAGCCTTAAAACAAAAGGACCATTCCTTTGAAGGTCCTCAAACCAGGTAGGTCAAATAAGCCCAAAAGACACAGACAATTGCCAAGGTCTCTGTGTGCCACCAGCAGGACCCCGCTGCTGAAGGTGGCCCAACAGGCCTGGTAGGCCTCCTGCAAGCTGCATGAACCGCTTTATTCACCCTAAACTAAGTAGGAGGGTCCTGGGATGCTGCTGGGTGAGCAGCAGGAGGTTCAAGCACAACAAAAGCTTTGCCTTTTGGTACAGTGCCCAGGAAACACAACCATCTCAGGAGCTAGGCTGGCTCTGTTTGACCACAGTCAAAGTAATTCAGTTTTGCTCTGCTAACACCAGCTTTCCCACCCCAACACTTAAGGGAAACCAGACACTCAAACATCAGCCAGCAGTGGGGATGGAGCTCCTCTACTCATTATCCTGCAAGCTGTAGGGCCTGATTATTCAAGATTTTTTATGAATGGTAAGAAGCCAAGCCTTTACGCCACAAACTTCAAGTACAGGTGGCAAATGACATGCTCAAGTGACTGATCCAACACTAGAAAATGTTGGAGACTGGAACTACTTCTGTCAGCCCTAGGAGATGTAAAAGCATCCAGTCAAATTGGAGCGGGAACTCCTTTAGTCCCCAAGGTACGGGAACAGCAGATTTAAGCAGCTGTACAAAGCCTCACAGCAAGGGGAAGCCCAGCTGCTGAGGAACCAGCCTTGGGGAGGAGAGGAACATCTGGAATGGCCAGTCCTCAAAGATGGTCCTAGAGCAAGAGCCTGATTTTGGGAACACTCATCACAATTAGACTTCTTGTGGACAGCTGTGCTACTCATGCTCATACACAGGCAGGAACTTTCCAGCAAGAAAATAATTCAGGAGTAACCGTGCCACCACCAGTAAAGCGAGATCCTGAGGATAGCCCAGGCCAGAATGAATCTTCTATGCCAGCATGTTTGTGCATGCTTACATGGATTTTACAACAGAGAGCAACTACGAAACAGTTGAGTATGGCACTGGCATCTTACAGGATTGATGACAGAGTAACACAACTAGTTTGCACAGAGGTTGTTAAAACTACTCCAATTATCTTGGTTAGCAAACGGATCGTATCCCAGACTACCTAAAACCTAAAGGAATTCCCGTCCTTTCCTGAGACACTCTATGGACTGACCATCGGGTCTTTGACTCCATGCCTGTGGTCTGGGTTTTTTTTAGTTTCTACTGCCTACACTTAGGTAAAGCAGTCATACGCTGTTTTAGGTTATTAAATATTCAATTCTACAGTGAGACAGAAGAAACCAGCAGACTGTCACTGTGCAGCAAGCCCTAGCCTCTTATTTTGAGGGGTAGAGAAGTTCAAGGAAGAATCATGAAACCCCATTTCTACAAACAAACATTTTTGAGGGGCAAGGTAGTAAATTCTAGGGCAGCTAGTAGTTTCTCTTACTACAGGGGGGCACTGAAACATCAGAGATGGTATTGATAACTTGCAGAAGCACATCAGAGATGTCTTGTCAGTTGGTTACTTCTGACCCAGAACTACCTCTGTTAGCTACTTCAGAGTACATTTGATATATCCACCAGGACTGAGCTATTCTGAGAAGCACAAGAGCTACATTCATACAGCTCAGACCCCTTTACCAAGCGCTTCACTGCTCCAGTATATTTTAATCTTGTGTGAAATAAGTCTTCAAGAAGCATAAGACACAAGAAATCCACTCTTCTCCTCAGCTAATCCAAGCTGACTAGTGACCTTCATCCGAGTCATGCGGCAGATGAAGAAGCTGGTGCTGATGGGAGGTAACAAATGCAACTTCGGTGCCTTGTCAGAGTCTTCAAGCATCAATGCTGATGGAGCACGTGGCACAGGGAGCCACGGAGCAGCTGTGAAAGGACGAGGCAGCTATCACACAACTGTGCTCTGTTCACACAGAAACATCTCACATGGATGTTCATCCCAGGAATTAACTTCTGACAGCATCCTGAATTATTGGGCTACTTGGTACTGTTTAACTACACTAAGGAAAATGCAAAACTAGACTGAATAGCTTAAAAAAAATAAAGACTAACTTTGCTAGTCTTTGATGATGGCAACAAGCAAAGCAGGTAACCGATACCAACATAAGTCCTTCAGGCACTGAACTGTAGAATTGTTCTAAAATTCTGGGGCAAAAGCCCCCCAAAAGTATTTTATGCAATATCCAGCAGAACCGGACTCCCAAGTCAGCATTACAAAGCTAGTTGCAAATTTCTCTCCAAAAGTAACACTTGTCCTACCAGTGTGATCGAGCACTTCATGTCTCCTTAACAACACTGGTTGGGCTTCTGCAGGGGTTTTGATGCACAAAATCTTTAAGCTGCTGACTGTGTAGGTTGCACTTTTTAATCTGGCACATTGCAAGCAAGTCACAGTGAACTTTTCTGCAGTTCTCAACATCCAAGACCTTTCTCTTGGAATGCCGACTGCCACAAAACACTTGCCTCTGGGCTAGTCCCAACTTCATGGGGACCCATCCAGTCACATAGTAGAGATGAAATATCTTTCTCGACACACACAAAGCTATCCTACAAGAAGGTTCCTACTTGATTCATGGCCAAGTAGGGTGGTCCATTCCAAACCAAGGCTTCCTATGATTAGTATCCAGAAGTAACATATTTTTAAAATGTTTATTCTGAACACCCAGAAAAAAGGAAATCACTATTAAAAAAATTCTTCTCATTAGGAAAAAAACGCCATTTTTTTCTACAAATGCTGCAGGTGATGACAATTTTGACTTCTCAGAGATGCTGCTCACCGAGACCATCTGGTTGTACATGCAGCTGAATGCAGCTGTTGCACTAACAAAAGGACACGCTGCTACTGTAGCGTTGTAGCAATGCTTTTACTAGTCTTACTTTTTAGGCTAACTGTGGGAGGTTTGCAGTCAGCCATGTTATTTGGCAAGATTAATTGGCTAATTTATTGAACAGTATGTCACATGTAACGCTACTGTTGTTCTCCTCTGAGTCATACACACCATGGGTCTGGACACTTTTAGTCTTCATTTGGCAAGTCTATGATAATGCCAAGTAACCAGTTGTGCTTACCGGAAGTTCAAGGCTGGCTGTTTGAGTCGTTGAAGTTTTTAAGCAAAGACCATTCAGGGGAGCCTGGCATTAACGTCATCACTGAGAACAGACCCATCTATTTCCCCAGGGTTGGCACATAGTTAGCACCAGTCTGTTTTTACAGACAGACAGCCTTCCCCTAATTCTCAGTGTGGTGTGCAGACACAAAGCTAAGGCTCCCTGGTCCTGGCAGTCTGACTCTACCAAAATTTATTTTGTTCAGCTTCCAAGTTTCATGGAGAGACCAGAGATGTGGCTCACATCCTCCATCCAAGCTCCTGGCCTATTTCCAGTTGCTTTAGCAAAACCGTAGCACAAGAGCTTCTAATGGCATTCAACAGATTATCAGAGCTGGGTTTGTGATGCCCATGGGACCACACAGAGATAGAAGCAACTCATGTTGTTCATGAGGCTTCTCAATAGTCTCTTGACAAATACTGGCAAAAAGGCTTGAGTCAGCCCACCCCCCCTGCTTCCAGAATGAAGGGAAGAGAGATCCTGAATATAAGATCTCCAGGTCTGATGGCAGCACACAGAAGTGCGCACAGTGTCAGATAGGGCAGAAATTCCCTGTGTGGATGTGTTGCAGGATGGAAAATTTAGATTCATTAGGAACAGGAGAAAACCCAATAAAAATACTTAATCTAAGCAAAATAAAGCCAAGCCCCCAACATCTGATCAGTTTTGAAATTTCTCAATAACATCTTTAAAGAGTGGTAGAAAGTCAACAGGTGCAGAAAAAGCAGATTGGGGTCCATCCATGTGTCATGGGTATCACAGAGATGGCAAGCATCAACAAGACTCAAGTAGGAAGTGAAGAGCACAATTAAGTGTATCACTTATTCTGTGAACCGGCATTTGATTTATTTAGTATATAGGCTTCAGCAGAAATGCCCTAAGTGTCAAAAGCACAGGTAACTGGAATGAAGCGATGACATTAACCTATCAGGAGCTTTGTGCACAGTACCAGACACTACCACCAGAACACAAAATACATAGAAAAGAGCACCTTATTTCAGTAGACAAGTCCTGTTTAAAAACAGCAACAAATTTTAGTGTTTCCAATAGTGACAACTTGGTTCCCACATCCCAGATTCTGCACCCTGTAAGGAGCAAAGAAGCCACAAAGCGTAAAGTGCAATAGCACCCAATCTCCAGAGGATGTGCTACACAAAATGAAGGAAACTGATTAGAAAAATTAATTGGGACAAGCAGAAAGGAAAAATGCAAGACAACTGCTCAGGCCCCACATATTATGAGCTCAGAGCAGATACATCTTTCTTTCTGTTCAACTTAGCATTTTGGTAATACAAGTGCAACCTCTGCCAGTAGAAGCTAGGTCCATCCAGGGAAAACTAGAAAAGTAAAATCAGAATAAAGTGTAAAAAAATTACAGTAACATAGGAAACTTGCCAAAGCCCAAGGTCACTACATGATCAAGGCACAGAAGGAGCAGAGAAGGTCTTTGCTTCAGAGACACTTCCTTGCGCGCAGTGGGTAGTCAAGGCTGTGGAAATCCTTGCCATGGGAAACAGCACATGCTGAAAGTCCATATAGGTTTGGTTTAAAAGGAATCATAAATTAAGGGAAGAAAAAATCCAAACACTATTAGACACAATCTCAAGCCCTGTATTAGGGAAATCGGAGAGCTTGCCAGAAAAACAAACAACCCCAACGCCCCAACCCTCACCTTTGTCTTACCCTGTTATTTTCTTCTCGTATTTGCTGCAGACTACAGTTGCGCAGAGGATACTGAGCTCATAGGCTTTTGGACACTCTTATGATTTAGTAAATACAATAAAAATCTGAAATACTGTTTTCACTGGAAAAGCTCTATGCTTCTTACACAATTTCCTAGATTGTTAAGATTTCATGTCACCTTTTCAAAGCCTGTCATTCTATACACAAATCACTTTCCATTCATCAACAGTTCCTACGTTTTACTAACACACTCATGTAGGTATTTGCTGCATCAGTCAATCCTCACTAACTCGAGTTTCTAGGTCCACATAACTACCCAGCATCACAATGATGTTATTCTGACCAAAAGTCTTCCAAAACTTGCACAAGGCTAAAAGAATTTGCCTAGATCAGTAAGTTCAAGTGAGAGTTACACAACAAATACGATGGTGATGTTTGATTTAATAAAGAAATCACAAACTTTCTATAAGCTTAAGGCAGGTTTACTTACCTACACTTCCAAGTTGTTTATAAAACCTGTATTCTAAATGAAGCTGTGGTGCACGTGATTTTATTGGTTCCTAAAACAGGGGAAAAAAATTGGTTATAATCAGTGTGACTGAAAAAAGTTCTATCCTATATTGAAGATCTGTGACTGTACATAAAGCTTCAAGTTTCAAGATAAAACACCCTAAATGGAAAGTCTAACGACAGACTTCAATATTAGATGTCATTTAAATAGGCAGAGAACAAAAAGCAGTAAGACTTGCACTTTGGAGGAGAAACTTCCTCATTTAAATACAAAGCTCATTCATTGCAGTGAAATCCAAGAAACATTCAACAAAGCTCCTGGTCCTTGAAGAATGATCTTGAACACTGGCAGGAAAAAAAGTCAAGGTTGCAAAAGATCAAGGCTCAAGTTCACTCTGCGGACTGTGGTTGTCCACACTATTTTTGTTGGTCACTAGCCTATATTTTTGAAAAACACTGAGTCATAGATCTGTGTTTTAAGTCAGACCACAGTTCCATAAATGTACAATCTTGCTTGCAGCAAGCACTATAGTGCAGCCAGATACCTGGTAAAAACACAGGAAAAAGTATCCCCCTTCAGTAGCAGGTGTCAGTCAAACATCTCAAAGCACTCAAGAATATTCCATTTTTATGCACAGAATAAAAAAAATGGGTAAGTCTGCAATGCTCCCAAAACATTACATTTCTCAACTGTTACTCATCTGCACTTTATGTACAAAACTTAATGCCTATGATCCATAAAGGCATTAACATGCAAGATTACAAAGCTTCTAAAAATAGAAAGTTAACATGGAGAGGATTAAGAGACTCATTGAGTAATTACATTTTCAATAAAACCATGCACTTCGGACAGGCAGTAATGTGGGTTCACTTACTGCCCAGACATCTCTGAAAAAGAAGTTAATACTGGCCTCAATTTTTGTTTGGATGTTGCTTATTTGCTTGCTTTTGAGAAAATAAATGCTCCATGCTCAAAACTATGTAAAATTTGTAGCAGAGCACCAAAATTAGTCTGAATTTCAAATACCTGCTAAATAGCCCTCTATTTGATGAGCTCATCATCTACAAGCTTGCCCCCAAGACCAACACAAAAAAAGTCCTTTCATGTGTCACATCAGCTCCCATGAGTCAGAAGAGCAAGAGCATCTTGGACATGGACAAGAGTTTGAGCCAACACCTTTGATGCAGTGGAGTAACTCTTCTGTCTCCACAGGAGGACACAAAGGCTTTAAGCTGATCCACCTCTGGTCTGTACTGTAAGACCAATGTCTGCATTTGGCATGAACTCCACATTCAAGACTTCTTTTTAAGTCAGAAGAATTATTTTTGTACAGGAATTCAGGCAGTTCAACTTCCAGCCAAGATGTTCATCACCAATTCAAGTCATCGCCTCCATTTGCCAGCAAGGGGAAAAAATGCTGCTGGTTGCTTCTCAACTTTCTGATGTTTAAAAACTTCAGAAATCAAATATGACCAACTACTTTGAAAAAAAATGGTGAAAAATACTCCAAAGGCAAAACTAAACCTGTACTGAAGGTTATATAATATATAAATATATTATATATATAATATATATTATATAAATATAAAGCAATGCAAAACCAAGTTTGTTATAAGTCACATTTAAATTAAGATAATTGTTGATGGTGGCTTGAGGGAACATTTACAGACACCTGCACAGCAAAGGGATTTAGGGCAATGGGAACTCAGCCTGTTCAGTGAATAGTTTATTTACCCAAATAAACTATTTGGATAAAGGTAGAAGGATGAATGTATCAGGCCATGATGCTGCTTGTGACAAAAATCAGGGAAAAGTAAGCCAAATCCACTTCTGCATCAGGAGTTGCTGCAGCCCAAATTCTGGATGCCTGCCAGAGTCATGGCAGCTTCCAAGAAGATCATACCAGAACAGATGGTTGTCCTGTAGGCCAAGGGCTTAAGAATGCTGACAGATGTTGCGTTTGTAGCAAAAATAACCGAGTTGCTACTGCCTAGCATACAAAATCCACAGCTTGAACCAACAGCATCACGATCGCTATGAGAGGGTACAGCCTGGTACCTGCACTCAGACTACATCTGTATGTTAATAGGCTGGCTTCACGCAGGGAAGAAATTCCTACTACGTGCAATTCAGCATTAAAAACCCTAAGGCAATTAAATCAGTAAATATGGCTAAGGCACTTCAGAAGAAGATGCCCTTAACCAAACGATGTTCAACTGAAGAGCAGGATGAAGAGCTATATGGTGACACCACACAAGTCAGAACATGGGCACCACTCTCCACTGCCAGCAGTTTTCCAAGATGCAGCACAATCCTCACCTCCAAAGACAAACCATAAGACATTAGCACTAAATTCTGCAGCACCTCCTGATCAGCAGTTTGGCATCCATCACACAAATCTCTAATTTTCCAGCTCTAACACCATGATGGGAGGCACGAATAGCTGAGACAGCAGGAGTGCAGTTGCAGAAGATTATCTCGCAGCTAGAAGGACTTGAAGCAGAGTTCTGACTTGGTCCAACAATGCAGATAAAAGAAAATGGTGCTTTAAAGTATGTTGAAAGCAGCTACTCTACCACTAGTCTGCAAATTTTTCAAAGGATAAAGAAAATTATGGTTAAGTACACATCTAAGAGAAGCATATTTGCTGCTGAGGAGGCTGTATAATTCTTACTCCTGGAGAATATGGTCTAAGATTAGGAGGCCAAAAAACTGCTGTATCTTCTACTGTTCCCTCATTAATCCTCTCTAAAACTGAGCAGGTATGTGAATGCCTGGATGGCCACTGGCAGATGGCTATTCCAGTCCTTCCAATGTGAAGGCCAGAGATTTTAAGCCTCACAACAGGGCAAATAAACCTGGAGTGTGTTGCAGCGTAACAGTCAGTTACTGGTGGGAAGGGGGGAAATAAAGAAAACAAACAAAAGAAAGAAAAGAGAATGCTACCAGAAAAAATAGGTAAGATTAATGTTGCAATATGGTAATGCCATTCAGCTCTGCCATACGGTTATCGAAAGGTTTCAGGATACTGGGAGGTGGCACTGCAGGCATTGTTTTGTGAGAAACAAGCATCCTTTGGACTAATACAGCTGTGTTTTTCCTGTATTATTGCTTCCTTACACTTCCAGTGTATAAATTTGTGGGATTATCTTTGAAAGCAAATTAGAAGTATTATTGATTCAATAAAATACCTCGTCCGTGTACACAGCGAACTTTCAATTATCAGATCTGCCCAAAGAGCAAGCTACTCAACAAGCACTAGTCCTCCTTCCTGATGTGAATCCAAATAAAGGACATCCTGAGCTCCATTGCAGGCACTTATTTATTTATTTTAGGGAGTATTTTCTGACATATGCCAACAGGCTTGAAAACAAGTCCCTCTTGCAAAGCCCTAATTATTTTTCATCCACTGTGCACCATATAAGGAGAATGCTAGAGAGATAAAATCTGTGGCACTTGAACGTGATCAGAGTTAATGCACCAAGTCCATCTTGGTCTTCTGTAATCTGAATGACTCCTGTCATTTTGCCAGACAACATCAGTTGGGCAAACAGGTGTGTCTGCTGCCAATATCAAATTATCATTACAACTTTAACTTCAGATTCTAGGGTTTGAATCTGTGATTAAGGAGCACAGAGATACGGAAAGAGCACATCAGCTGAAGACATCAAATTTGAAAACCCGAAGAGATTAATGAATGTCTTAGTTTACAGATAGGAAAAGTTAAGGCAGTTAACTGGGTTATCATTTTATACTTCAGAAAGAGCTACAAGTTAAGAGCGTTTCCCCATCCCCAAGACTCCTGCTTTGAACCACCATTGACCACAGTGCCCTCATGCCCTGTAGCAGTCTTCAGAAGGCTTTTTACCTGAACCATTCTCTGATCCAGGTATAAGAAACATGGAAGGTGTCATTGCATGCACCTGAGGATGGGCACATCAACTGCAGGGCAGAAAACAACCTGAGAACTGGCAATGAGGCTTGTAATGCTGGATGAGAAGAGAGCTGCGAGTAAAATGGCTTGCACAAGTTCTGAAGTTTGGTACTGTTGGGGCTTGCATTTTTTAAATGCAATTCCTGCGATGCTTTGGTGAGCCAATTTAATTCATTTTTACCATCTTATGATGTAAAAGGAGAAAATCATTCTGAAAATGCTGTATCCTTGGCCACCCAAACCAGCCAGAGGAAAGACCGAGCTTCACTGAATTGGATGTTACCTGTTGCATCTGCAGTCTCTCAGCATCACACCAGACTGAGTTGTGCTACTCTCAAGGGAATTTTAATCATTGAAACACCCCCTTTCCTGGATCTTGACTCCAAAAACATGGAGCAACAGCCTGCATAGTGCCACACTCCTAACCAGACACTGGCAACAGCCCATCTTAGAGCCTGTCTTCCTGAAGAAGAAAGGCTGAACCCAGGGAGTGGGAAGAGGCAGCAGACCTGCAATCCATGCCGTTCCCTGGGAGCTGGCAGCTAGCTTGGAAAGAGGAACAAGGCTCTCACTGGTATAAGACAGCTTCACACCATCTAGGTACCAAAAACATTCAGCAGGCAGAGGGATGGGTTCCTTCCTCATTTTTAGTGTCCTTGTGAATTTATCTTAAAGTTATTCTAGCCGAAGGCGAAAGCAGCATTAAGCCTGAAGTGAGAAAGTTGCTTTTTGTCTGAATTTTTAACATTAAGTACAAGTCATTTAAGAACACCTAAAGCTTCTACTTACCAGTTTGATCGCTACATATTCATTGGTGTAGAGATTTTTACCTGTGAAGGAAAAAGAAAAAAATAATCTTTAAGTCTCACATTCAAGACCTGCAGCTAGACATGACACAGAAACACATCACTGATGGCAAGGAGCTGTCTTTTCTCAATTACCCGCTGAGGTTTGTTCATGCCTTTAACTATTTTGAGGCTTACACTTTGTAAGTTGCAGCAGTTCACCAGGGCAGACAAACACCATCTTCCGCTCAGCATACGGTAATCATGTTTTATGGTAGCACTTATGTTCGATGCAAGCATTTGAGGAGGTATCCCAGACACATTAGGTTTTATTATCCACATCATGCTAAAAAAGTCTGGGGAACACATGAAGAGTCAGAGCATCATTTCATTCAGAAATGCCTCGAATCTGCTAGACACTGAACAATTTTTTCCTATGATTTATAGGGAGTTTCACGACCTTAATCGTGCTACATATCAAAGCAACTACTGCAAAGCAGCATGTGAAAATAACTTTTGTACCAACACACAGCTTTTATTTCTTCCTCTACAAACAGGCAGGCAACATGTATAAAATGCCTTCTGCATGCCAGCGGCACAAAGGCAATCCTTGTATTCCAGTAAAGCAAACAACTCCCAGTTGCAATACGGTAACTACAAGAACAAACCCCATTCTCAAGACCCCAAAGCATGAAGCAGTGTCTAGTCTGATACTAGCTCTAGCAAACCCGAAGGGCAACAGCCTAGGATGAGTATGATAAGGCAAGCACACAGACAGCTGTGGGTATACTGTGGCTCCATGACTGAGCGAGATGGTACCCAAGTGTACTACAGCTGGAGGTGAATTTTCCCTCCAGGAACCTGTCTGGTGTTTGAACCAAGCCCCTGGCCTCCTTAGCAATCTGCGGCAGAGATGCAGAGCTACATGTGTCAAGGAGCATCACTCTGCATGTTCTGAAGCTGCCAGTTGTTGTATCATTCACTGTCCTCCAATTCCTCTGCTAGGAAATCTGAGCAATCACTGCCTTCACCTCTTCGCTTTCTCTGACTGACAGCAAACTCTCCTGGAAGAGATATCACTGGGGAAGGATGCTCAGACAGTCCTTGTAGCTGATCCGTCCCATCATCCTGACATCTCTGTTGCTTTTCTGACCTCCTCTAGTCCCACCATATCCTTCAAGGAGGGCAGCCTCCACCACAAAAATCTGCCCATGGTTTTACACAGGGAAATGCTGACCTTCTTTGCCCATTGTGGCTAGCACTGCTACAGCACAAGTCATGCTCTCATTGAGCTCCAAAATTCAATAGCAATCTAGACTGGAAGTTATCAGCGCTTATTTGGAGGATTAGCTTGGCCTGGCTCTGTTACACATTTATTTTCCAGTTCCTATAATAGATATTGATGCTTAGAACAGACCAACTATTGAGAAAGTCCAGGACAGGGAGTGACATACTTCAGAGCAGGTAGGAGGAGCTCAAGCAGCTCTAGCATATCTATGTGACACCCTTAAAAAACATGCCACGTCCTCCTTTGCATACAGATAGAATGCAACAGCATTGGAAGACTCAAAGACATTATGAACATGAGAGAAGACAAACAGTCATCTTTAAATCCTAAAACACCAGGGGGAAATTTTACTTTAAACAGCTCCATATTTTCTGCATTTAGTTTCTCTCGACACCTTCTGTGCTACATTGCTCAGTGTAGTTTTGGCCTCCAAATTTTGGATCAGGCACTCCCAGTCCAGCCCCAGCACGGAGCCGATTGCTCTAACATCCATCAGGAAATCAACAGTTTTATGGCAAGCTTCAACCTGTTATGGTAACTAGCAATGCTGTTTAACACAGGGCAGACATTTAAATGTGAGGTTAAATATCCTTAGAGGAGGTGTTTTATGCAAGCAGATGTGTAAGCTGAGCCCCAGTGTTAACCCTTGCAATGCAGGGCTGTTTGAAACTATTTCTTTAGGTCTTTTAATAAAAGCTATTATGTCCAGGCTGGAAACAGAGGCTTGAAAGGAGGTTTTGCAGTCGCATCAGGAACACTCAGGCATTCAGAAGTGGCTTCAAAGCACTGAAAGAGCTGAAAGGCCAACTCAGCAGCAAAGCAGGTGGCAGGATAAACTACTTCACTCTGAGACCAATAAGGGCTCCAGCCTCATGCTGTCTGACAGCTGGTGGGGGGAGAACATGCAAAGACATTAAGGGAAGGCAGCCTAAATACACTTAGATTATCTGCTCCGTATTAACTACCAGCAAATGAGTCACATCAGCAGCTCCAGCCGCAGCTCACCCCCTGACACTTCCTCTCCCCCTCCTCTTGACAGGGACTGAGCTCCTATGAGGATGCTCCATTTGAATACACTGAGCCAGACCAAGGGCAGCTCTAGCCCAAATACATGGGAAAGTTGGATGCTTCAGACAGCAAAAACATCAAGAAGGAACACATGGGAACCTCATCCTCCACAGATCCCATGACCGCTGTCACAATCATGGAGATGCACCATTCCAGGGTAGTGCTGGCACTCAGCATGCAGGGGTGCAAGTCCATCCAGGGAGTGATGGTCCACAGACCATCTAGCAAACTTGGATATAGGATAATACTGGGGAGACAGTGCTCCTCCAAGGCAGAGAAGGAGCTAACACCCTCCGTGTACATGGAGCCGTAATCCAGCCTATTATAGTCTGGTTCATAAGGCTAAGGACAAGACAGAAGATAATTTTAGTAATTAAATTCCTCAGTTAAAATACTGGGATTAGCAAAACACTAGCCTGAGATGTCAGGCTAGCAGCCAAAGGTAAACTAATTAATTCTCCAGTTCATCCCCCTCAAAACACATGCTTTGCAGAGACTCTGAACTAAAGGGGTGCAAATAGGTCCAGTTTCTGAACTCCAAACCCTTTCTAAAGCTGCAGCCCAAGATTCTTGCTTTGACAGATATGATAGCAAAGCAAATCCCAAAAAATCTTTCCGTTGGCTTGCACCAGACTGAGATCTACCCCTCAGTTTTGCTATCACACTGCCCAAGGTGTAATTGTTTCTCCCTCCTCCTCCTCCAAGGCAGCACTGGTATTCAAATGGAAGAGCGAAGGCAGTACTGGTTACAGGAGGAAGTGACTCTGCACAGTACAATAATAAGCCATGAATAGAAGCTACATCTTATCTTAGTAAGACAAAAGATCTGTAATACAGCTGAGATGATACAACTGTGCTAACAAAAGGCTTTCAAGTTCAGGCAAAGCTTTTGATGGAGCAGTGATTAAGTTCATGCCTCAGTTTTGGGTAGCTCCACTGACAATTATGAACTCCATACTCTAAATGAGAAGCGATACATTAAGTCTCCAGCATTCACATGGGAAACCTAACAGAGTGGATTTCTCAAGCCCTGGCAGTAAGATGTGCCGAATACACGGACAGTTTGCAGACCAGAAGAGGAGCCCAAACTGATCAACCTGTCATGTGCACTATTCTCACAGGTCAACGTTAAGAGCCACAAGTACGTGGCTCTCATGAACAACGTGAATCAAAAATGCTTTGACCCTTCCTTCTAGCTTGTTGCTGTATGAACAATACCTTCTGATGATGGGTCAGGGCTGAGTAATGGAGCAAACATCCAACTAGTCATCCTAAAGACCAAGCAGAGCTCACCCTAGAGAGCACAGCATCCGCAGAGACCAGATCCCACATGCACCAAGAGGTGAGCCCACATTGATTTTGCAGTGCCAGATTTGCTGTCCCTTCTAAAGCACATGTCTCTAAGTAACAGCTCCTAGTGCAGATCCTACCCAGGACCTACTCTTACCCATGCCCTCCACACCTAGCATTATTCTAGAAGCAGAGACAAAACTAGCCCAAAGAACGGATGCTATTATAATTTTTTGTAATTGGTTTTGTTTTGTTTGTTTAAAATTATTTTACTTGTTTTAAAGCAGAGCTCCTGGCTTCAAACTGCAGCCTGGGAGTCAGCTGGGTGGTTCTTGCTTTTGGGGGGCACCTTCCTAGACCTGATCAACCTGCTCTGGGTTGGCAATGTACAAATAAGCAGCCTTTCTTCTAGCTCGGGGCTTGCTCCTGAGATGTGCTGAATCTTTGTGAGACCTCTGCGCAACTCACGCTCATTTCTAGACTTCTGGACATTATGAAACTTCTTTGAGCACCACATGAAAACACAGACACCTCCAACAACCCCTTTGGTGCAGCAGCCTATCAAGGGAGGACACATGCAACATACAGGACCTAGGCCTCCTAACATTTTTCCCCTCCAAGCAGGGAGAAAAGCTGCATTTATTGTCATTTTTAAGTGATACCTGAACATGCTGTTTTGAAAATGTCTGATAATGTCTGCATTAGAGCAAAAAGATTTGGGCTCCAGTCTACAGCTGCATCAAAATAAGCCCCTAGTCAATCCAAAACTTAACGCTTATTTTAGAAAGCCCTCCAACCTACTAGAAACCAGAATAATTTTATATTAGTGCCTGTTTAATCGCTTTACTAAGTAAGGGTGCAAAACACTGGGAAAAATGAGCCATTTGAAGAGGCTTATTTATCCCCAACATGGCTCATAGCTCAGGATTTTGGGTACATACAAGAAATACCCACTGGGTAAGTCTGTGAGTCAATATAAGGAGGCAGCTGCCAGGCTCAGCTGGCGATATCTCTTCTAAGGGGAAGTTCATAGCCGCGGCGTATCATAGCACTAGGTTTAACAGGTTAAATCCCATTTTTCCTGAGCAGTGAGCACCTACTGACATCACACAATTTTACAGCTCAGTGAGCTCGTTCCTCAGGCTGTTTTACATAACGCTGGCTCTCCTATCAGCTCGGGGTGGAGATGCCGGACCTCATAATGGCAGAAGGCGATAACACTTCAGGCATGTTCCAACTCCTAAGGCAGCAGAAGAATTGACTTGGCAGATAACCAGGAGCTGCAAAACAGGGCTTGGCATTGCACAAAATGCAATGAAAGCATGCAGATTCCGGCCCAGGGATGGCAAGCAAGATCCCCCTGCTCTTTACTGTCACCATACCCCTGCTAGTAGGTTGAGCTGCTTCGGAAACCAAAGCTCTTACAGACCACCTAATCTGCAGCCTGTCCAAAGAAACGGCAACCAGTTAAGCCTATTTCATCTTATTACTCTGGGCCATACGCTCAGTTTTGCATTCACCTTCCCATTTCAGCTCCTCTTCAGGCTGGGATCCAACTGTGCTGCTCCTCACATACTTCAGAAAAGTAACATCCTCATGGCTATCTGTATTTGCAGTGAGAAAGATCAACCCTAAGCAGTGAGCTTGATATTTGCAGAAAACAGCTTCCATACATACATGCCATCTCCTTCCTGAACAATCAGTCCTGGCATGTGATACAAGAGCAGCTTAGAGTGAAAACACAACACCTAAAAGAAGATAAATTCTTCAGAGAATTGGAAAAATATCTTTTCTCCTTGTTTATCAGTGTGTGACTTTGCTTTTAGTAACAGAGGAAGAACATTCAGTAGCATTTAACTTCTCCAAAGCCACATAAAAAAAAAGGCAAAAAGCAGAGGACACACCATTCATCTCTGCAGGACAAAACTGTTATCAGAGACTGGTTTGCTCATATTTCAGGCATGCTCCTTCTCCTTCCCCCCAGTGATAATTAGCATCACATCTGTGCAATAGAAATACCTGATATTTGAGTAAAGAGGAGTTCTTAAATCTATAATAACTGGCAAAAAGCAACAGAGGTTTAAAAAAAGAAGATAAGTAATAGAGCTTCTCTAAGAACCTTACACCTAATTGCCATTATCAGTGCATATGGCTCGTTGCCCAAATACAGCATGCTACTTAGTCAACCAGTATTAACAAAACATTTACACCAGTGTAGTGAAAAGAAAAAAGGCCACTCAATTAACAGGTGTTGCTTTTTCCAAGTTAAAACTGAATTTCTCTGTAAATTGACTTTTTCAGAAGTGAAATTTCTTTTGTAAAGTCTGTGGTTTGAAACTACACATTAGTCAGAAACCCAATACCTTTAAACTTTTGAGAAACGTGAAAAAGAAAAACCATGCAAGCAGGATCTGGGCGCCAGCCGAATAAATGCGAGAGCTGTATACCTGGAGGGATCTACTACAGCTGCTGAACCTTCAAAGCAGAGCTTGGGTTACAAAGCAATTCACCATCTCCATGGGGATACTGCTATCGTGACATTTGCTGCTGGGGAGGCCTCTGCAAATGCAATACAGCTATTCACATTATGTTACTGTAAGGATCCAAACTTATCTCCAGCTGCTAATTATGCTCATGTTCATGAAGGTGGGAGTTTTTGTCCCTGCGCTTGGCTTCTCTCCACCTTTGCAGCATTATCTCTGTTCCTGCAAAATCAATAAAACTTGTCTGATGTAATGCTGGAACCAAACTACCTGTTTACTGAGACAGATCATAAGCAAGCTGGTTAATCTTCACACTGTGGCGAAGTGGCACATGCTAAAGATGCAATAGCCAAACCTTAAAATTAAAGATTACATACATTAATCTAAGATTACATAGATTCTGAGCAGGAATCTACAAAGATACTGTCAGTAGTTGTGTGTTATAACTCTTTGTTTATCCAAAGCAATTTCCTGACTGATTTACTTACTATCCCTAGTGCCTGATATACGAATGATTTTATTTTCAATTCTAAATATGTACCAAGTTTGGGCAAATGGCATTTATGTCAGCCAATCTGTCTTCAGCACCCTCAAGTTCACTACCACAGCAATCCAATTCATTCAGCCAAAGAGGAGAAATGCAACTGTTTTAAGTGAGTCAGGATCAAGACCATCACAAGGTGCTGCTTCTGATCTACAGCAAATACCCCAAAACCACATATTGGGAGGTCAGGGACATGTAATTAAAAACACCAGCTGCTTCCCCCCCCTCATTTAAAAAACAACCATCATCTGTTGAGGATGACTTAAGAGCCCCATGCACTATGCGCAGCACATTGGGCTCTTTAGTCAACCTAAACAAACGATGCATTAGTGTAGCCATCTGTTTGGCTGACCAGCTGCAAGATGTGGTTAGACAACCAACGGACCACGAAAAATCACAGGCTGCTGGGCCTGTTCGGCAGCTGAGAGGCAGTAGCCAGATGGCCAGTCGGCACAACCTACTCTTTGCCAGCCAGTGAGTCAAACACATGGGACAGATCAGTGAGTGGGTGATGGGGCTGAAACTAGGGCACTGAGGTTAGCGAAGGACGTGGAAGAGAGGAGACATGGCTGAGTTCTGGGAAAGAGTCTCACCCATCACTTTAACAGGGTATCCTAGCTTATGAACAAGAAATTGAAGCAAGATTTAGCAATCCAGGCAGTTCAGAAGCTTTTTTCACCTTCGGCAAGACATTCAGCGCTGAGAACAGTCTTCGTTGTTCAGATTATTCAAAATTTGCATCTTTGGCCACTCCAGTAATCTCACTTTGACTTTGTGCAAATAAAAATAACACTAACAGTTACATCTAAGTTAGAAGCTTCAGGTAAGGCAGCTCAACAGTTGGAAAACAAGACAAGCACACACATTTCTCAAGTGGGGGTAGGTTTTTACTTATTTATATTCCAGTGGTGAAATGCTAACCTGCATAATGCAGGTCGCTAAAATGGTTACTTCTTACCTAGTCTGAGTTCTCCAAAGTTCCCACACCCAATCTTCTTGCCCACTCGGAAGTTGGGTCCCACCATAAGAACGCCAGAAGATGCTGATGAGCTTGGTCGAGAACCGTGCCCACTCCTTCCCGACATTCCTTTTGTCGTCCGCTGCCTTTCATCCTTTTCCCTATTAGGATGGTCCATGATCTTAGTGAAATATCTCTGCCAGCAAGCTGGCAGAGATGAATCGGAGTACGCACTCTTCTCCTTAGGACAGAAATATATATCCAAAAGTATCTGAATCAGGGTTCAAGAAAGTCATGGAAATGCATGGAGTTCTTTTGGCACCGTATCCAGTTTCCTAATGCATCTTGATAATGTACCAAGGGGTCGATTATGTTCTTGAGAACTCAATAAAGGCAGGTTGCTTTTGTTTTCTTACCTGGGGAAAAGAAAAAAGTTATATGAAATAAAAATTGTTATTTTAAAATACCAAGCAAAAAATGTACAACAGGGTGTTCCTCCCAGCCTTGAGGAAATTAGCGGCAATACAGGAATTCTACGATTTTCTTAACAGTTTTCTGATAAAAAGCCTTGACATCACGAAGAGATGCAAGGGCTGCTCATCGACTGCTTGCTACTGGAGTTATCAGGACTCACGCGGCACATACTAGCAAAAGCAATTTCAATTACACCAGCATGTCAGGTAGAAACTGCAAGGAGATCACATCCCATCTTTAAAGCAGCTGTGAAGTGTAAAGCTTGTTTTCTTCTCACTTCATACATTTATGAAGTATTACACAAAAGTCAGACAAAAAAAAAAAAGTAGTGAATGAAAGCTGCCAAGAAAATATTTAAACACTTCAGAAGTCAAATTCTCCTTCATTTTACATCTTCTAAAGTTGACCTCAGATGCATTTGCTAATTGAAACTGTTGTCTTAGAGATGACCAAAATTAGTAGCCAAAACAAGATTTCTGATTTAAAACGCTATAAATTTTCTGAATGTTGTATCAACATACAATTCACATTACTAATGTGATTTAGTTCCCTAAAAAAATGAGGTTTTAGAAAAACAGACATTGTAATGGAATTGGGTGACGGACTCAAGGGCCAAGATCTTCTCCAGCAGCCTGCATTCATGACTGGCAAATGAAAGCCTGACAGTTCTCCCAGAGAACCTGAAGTACACCTTGCTCCCCCACATCCAGACTTGTCACCACCATAACCCCAAGGGCAGGCAACTCTTGACTACTCCAGAGAGCACACTGGTGCATCTCACAAGCGTCAGTTTGCTAACTCTATCAAAAGAGGACCCAAAATAGATGCTTCTCAACTCAATGAGGCCAAGTGGCTCCTCTGTGCACGTGGACCCACCCAGAAGATGCTTGCGGTGCAGTTCCTAAGGCAAGAACTAGAACAAACACACCTGGAGCTAACCCCCACGTCCCAGCACCTACACATACTGGGCTGTACTCCTTTAGGAGTCACTGCTGCATTCATGATTTTCCAGATGTGAATGGAAGAGTACCTGAATAATTTCAGAGACAAGGTTTGCGTCCTACTTCAAGTGTTGGCATCCATGCAGAAGTTTCAATGTTTGCATAGAAGTTAGAAAAAGCCTCCAAAGTCAGCAGAGAAGTGCTAAATGAAACCACCAAAACAAGAGTCAATGTGGAAGGACATCAGCAATCAAACACTATCAGGTATGCCCAGAAACACAACGGTATTTACAGGGATTCAAAAGCTACTAAGGCAGTTGGCTCAGTCCTCCTGTAGCAATACATTTCTAGAGGATTTAGCAAAGGTTTCTTCTCTTCATATCCTGAGATTATGAAGCTAACCTGCCTACTTCCAATTATTAAAAAATAAGAGGCAGGAATTATCACCCACCCACAAATCAGTGGCACGGAACAAAAGCATTAGCCCTTTAGAAATATGAGTACACCCTCCCCAGCCTTCAACTGTGGTACACTTTCATTTCTGGCAACTTTTGTTTTGATCTAAGGCATCTGTATACAAGGCAGAAGTCATCCACACCAGATCCAGAAAATGCAGGTAACTAACAGTTGGAAATTTGAGTTTCTGAATACTGTACTAGTCTTTAGCACAACTCTGACCTTTTCTACCCATTTCCATTGCTGTGTTTGCACCACAGATGGCACAGTTGTCCCCAGCCTGAGCTTCCTCCCCAGATTTTTTTTAAATACTTCCACACACAAAAAAAAAAAAAAGGCAAAAATTAAACACAGAGAACGCACAACTTTAATACCACTTTGCAAATTATTTCCACTGCTTTTGTTCATGTATTACTGCAGGGTTCTATATCAGACAGGGAATTTGCAGGACTTTAAAAGAGGCTCCATCTTCGTAAGAACAATGCTGTGTCCCTCCACATTGTATTAGTTCCTAAAGGTCTCCCTAATAATAGCATAAAGAAACATCCAGACACATGAATGGATGCTTCATGCAACATAACAATCCCACAAAACCACCCCTTGTTAACAGTCGATATTAATGTGTAGAACCTAGCTCAGACTGCACAGGTTACAACCCACAGCATGTTTCACCCAGCCTGTGACTCAGCAGCTCTCTTTTCTAGAGTGAAAAGCAGATGAATTCTCATTGTTGCTCTGCACCATGTCTGCAGCAAATCCAGGAGGCCTGAAAATCATCAGTCATCTGAGAACCACTGTATCGCAGACACACTACCAGTGCGGCCATACCATCCCAGCAGCTGCAGCATCACGCTCCCAGCACGGTACTAAGTAACCTGTGAAATGCCATTCATGATGAAGCACCACTGGCCTAGCTGGAGACAGAGGAGTCTGAGACGTTCACATACAAGAAATTCAAAATTTGGTATTACCAAGCTTTACTTGTACCTCAAGTTAATTCAAGATTTAACATTTAAAACCAAGTATGGATAAGCAGGAAGTATCCATTACTGGCAAACAGGATGAGCTGGTTTTTCATCATAGACATCCCAACATACTTTCAGCTGCAGCATTCATTCTGAGGGGGTGAGTTAGCGCTGCTTCTCAAAGCTGTTTGTGTAGACACAAGCACAGTTGTATTTGCTTTGTGAAACCCGCTTGCAGAAGCAACGATGACGCTTTATCAGATACCAGAAAAGCACTTTGACTGGACCCCACCCTGACCTGGGAGGAAGGACTTACTTCAAAACAAACAACATAAAGGACAGTCATTGAAACTAAGGAAGTTCATTGCTAAACAGAAATCAAACATGAGGACAGTGATGGAGGGCTTCTAGGACTGGATCGCTAAAAAAGATGAGCAGAACAGAGGAATTCTATGAATAAAAAAAAGGAGTACTTTGGAAAACACACTTAATCCCACCAAAGCCAGAGAAGAGGATTTGTTTCCCCTGGAGAACAGTCATTTTGATCAAAGTTGGATATCCATAGGCAACAACTACAGACCTCACAACAGGGTAACAGGAAGAATTCTCTACTAAGAGCACAGACCCTGCCCACTTTATGCTTGGAGAAAGCAATGCGCAGCATTGTGAGACACGAAGGGCAGCACAGCTCTGTAGACTGAGGAGATACTCCTACGAAGGACTACATGGAAGAGGGGCTAAAAGCTCTGAAAGAAAGAGGCAAAATCTGCATGTCAGGGACAGATTCCAGCACAGGAAGGAGGGATGGTACACTTTATAAAAAGTTACAAACAGATTTTCTTCTTCTTGCTCATTCAGCTAACAGTTACGTGGCCAATAGAGAAGGCAAGAACAGCCAACATAAGCTAAAACCACTGGAAAAAGGTTTCTAAACAACCCTGATGAACATGAGGTGGACTGGGAAGAGACAGGCTGTTTAAGAACGCACAACATTTTCTTTCCTGCATGATACTAGAAGCCGTTTAATGTTTCTTCTGCCATGAAGTACTACCAGGTTTCAACCTGCTGAGTAAATTGATCCATATAGTGAGGTTGTTTTGCAGCAGAACCTGATACCTAGGTGCAGATTTTTACGAATTTGTTCAGCTACCTGCTGGCAGAACACAGCATCGTTACAGAGAAGCCTTTCACCAGCTATGATTAAGTGAGGCTGAAAGCCACCAAAAGGCAAAGGCACACAATTTAACACGTTTCAAATAGCTGATATGAGCTGGTCTTGGTTTTAAGTGACTGCAGGGCAGCCAGTGCTCCACCTGTGCTTGATGACACAAGTACATCATTCATCTAAGGGCTGCTCAAGCCTCTGGCGAGCATGAGCCCTCCTGAGCCTCAATACAGCTTCCCCCCTCCGGACTAAGTCTGAACTTGGCTCAAGCTCCATGTGTCAAATTTCAGATCTGGCATCAGAAATATACTGCCACATACGCCATCTCGCTCAGTGTATCTCAGATGGGACAAGCAACTCCAGTCTTCTCAGGTAGATTAAGTACAGAGCTCCAACCATGCTTTTTCTGGCTAGTGAAATAAGATGGTAATGGTTGCAAGTTACTAACACTTCCATCCTTACCCTGTTCCCCATCAGCGTAAGGTCTCCCCAGGGAGAAGGATGAAAGGTCATGCCTGACAGTTTGCATACACTAAACATCCCCTATCTCAGCTGAAAGCCTCCTGCAAACAGGAATTCAGATCAGTAATGAATGAGTGCACCAAACATTTCATAACCTCTTTATTACAGCCAACCCTACAAGCAAATTCCAGCTGTTGGAACACCAAATCACACAAATACGGCACCAAATATGGCTTTTGAGGACTAATAAAGCACCTGGCTTTAGAAGGAGTGGCAGAAGAATGAAGACTAAACTGTAATTTGAAGTCAGTCACATTAATATTTAAAGACTACTCAGAACATGAGGACTATTCCCTGCCACAATTCAAACCTTTTTGTAACAATTTTCCTTCCTACCTTTCCACTCACTCAGCAAGATTGCTCCTGAAAGTTACTTGCATTTAAACAAAGCTGCACGAAGATATTTCCCTAACAGTGACTCAGTTCAATTCCAGTATTCATTTCACTACAATACAGTTGAAGACATGGGAACAGTTATTTAATGAAAGATACAGGCTGGGAAGAAAATTAAAGCAGTTAGGTAACTAAAAAAACCCCAACTTTGTATCCTACACACTTGAAAACACTTAGGACCCAAGTTCTAAATCATGACCTCACCTCCACCAATAAAACTGCAGTGCTAGAGCTACAAACACACTTCTAGGTGGTGTTGAAGCAGTTGCTGTTCATGTTGTAATCACTAGCACAGTCTAGCGTGAAGGTAGGTTTAGTTGCCTACCAAGCACTCGTTACAGCACAGACATTGCTCACAGACATCCAGTTTTGTCAATGAAGTCCTTAAGTTTGAAAGCAGCAGTAGTAAAAGACAATGCAAACAAGAGACTGGTGTAGAGAAGCCAAAGCTCCTTATTCCTACCCTTCAAAGGATAACCTTGCTTCCCTCGTACTGAAAATTTCTTTGACCTACTTGAGATACTCTAGATACCCTCCCAAGATAAGAACAAGAGCTGTCAAAGTCTTGGTTTGTGGCACAATTTCCAAAAACCTGTTCAAACTGAAATTGAAGATGAATCCCCCTTTCTTCAAACCAAATCAAGCAGACCTAATCCAGGTCTGTGTGAGGTTTTGATCCATGAAGGAGTCAATACATGCTAGAAATCAAACTGCAAATGCTTGGCGGATGGATCAACACCCTGACAAGCAAGAGCAGTTCAGCCCTACAGCTCTTTCTTCTTTTAACAGAGGCCTTAAAAAAGCCCCATTTTCTGTTGGGATGAGTAATCTCATCCTACTCTCTACAGAAACAGGAACTCAATTTCTCAAAGAAACTCCAAGATCACTGCTTTAGAACAAGGCATATGCCTTCTCATTGGATTTTCCAACATCCGCCCCATGAGCCTGTCTATTGCTTTTGGTAAGTCTCTTGACCTGGAGAGTGCTTTCCAGACAAGATCTGCTACTTCCTACATGACTTCAGAGACTATAAAATCCTCCAGGGCTCTCAACTGACTTGTTATAAACATATGGAAATGAGATCACCAGCTTCCACCCTCATTCTCTGTAAAAATTAGAGCCTTCAGCGGCAGAAAACTTTGCTCTCTTTGCCACAGATCGGGACAGACTGTTCATCCTCTGGAAAAGGTATAGCCAGGATGCAGGCAATGAGGAATATTTTGAAACCAGGATATATATGATATGTTCACTCATGTTCTCAGCATCTGCCAACTCATTTTATTAGCTTACACCCCTAAGTTGAGAGGAACAAGCTGGGTTTGTGTCCTCTGCTTCACTGCATGCATTAATAGCTTCCTAGGCATCAATGCTCTTCCTATATTAAAATGCAATTAGTAAACCTTTCACTTACAGCTTTGCTTTCTTCTACATGGACACACATCTCCATTGGCTTCAGGTCCCTTCCTTCATGCCTTCTCACCCCACTTCATCTCTTCCCTTCCACGAAGTTCCACTTGTTGCCCTGCTTCTACCCAATGCCACCTTCCAACTGGCCCAAACAAAAATTTCTTCCTCCAAAGCCACCCCATCACTCACTTCTGGCAAAGCTGCTGTTCCACTAACAAGACAATAATGATTTTATGGGATCTGCCCTGTTCCTAAGGAGAAAAATCAACAGATAACCAAATATCCTACAGCTTGGTCTGATCTGGAAGAGGATCCTGCTCTTGGTGCATGGCTACCTACCCAAGCTAGTAGGACAGAAGGAGGCAGAGATTGAATGGTTTCTCCACTCAGCCAGGAAAAATACTTTTTTTTTTTTTTTCTTCCTTTTTCTCTCCCACTCAAGATCTTTCTGGTTACCTGTTATGACAGTATATTTCAACTACATGCCTGTATCCCAACAGTACCTCCAACACAGAGGAGATCAGCATTCATCTGTGATTTCCAAAACAGCACTAAACTGACCTGGTTTCAGTGTCCTCAATGTTGTGCAAAACAACAGGAAAACTGGAAAAGTAGGTCAAAATTCTCTGTTTCAGTTTAAAGTTGGTAACAGCATTGACAAAGCTGGCTGCAGACTACAGCTAGCAGGTGCACATCATGTCAGATGTCCCACACTTGGGAGATTCTTTCCAACCTCAAAGGGTACAGATGTCTTACGAGTTGCTTCTATTGAATCATTTGACCCAACAATTTAATCTTTAGCTTGTGCAGTTAATTTTGTTCTGTGCTTCATGGGTGGAACAAATGCCTTACAAGATGAGGCATACAAACAGTATTCAAGTCTACATTGCTGGGAAGGGAGAAGGATGGACAACTGCGGATCACTACACTCATTCGTTACTTGTGAATGCACAGGACTGTCAAGGTGACATCCTACAATTACAGCTTTTAGAGAAAGGGACGAACCTAAACGAACTCATAACCATTTTCCACCCTAGGGAAGTGAATTTCCATGAAGTCTTTTCCTTGAAGACCTTGTGAACATGCTAAAACATGTTAATTGTATAATCTTCAACTAAATGTGTTGGTAACATCTTTTTCCAGATGAGCCCTGGTTGATCGTTTCACCAAGAGCAATCCAAGCACCCATTCTGTAAGTTCATTCCTGAACTTTGTTCTCAATACCCTCTATGCAAGCACAGCATGAAAGCCAAGAATGCTAGGCAGGGAAAAAGTAATTTCGTTAGTAATTTAGTTCTTCCACAAGAAGAGAGTCAAAACAAAGAGCAGACCACTTTTCAGGGAAGTGGTTTGTGTGATGCAAGCTAGACTCATTGACTTCTCTTCCCCACTTGAGTTAAGCCAAACATGCCAACAACCATGGATGCATATTCCTACATATGTAACAAAGCACCACAGACCATAATCTGTCAGAAAAAAAAGGGTTAATGCTCTTTATGAAGAGTTTGATTATGCTGGAACAGCTAAAAGAACAGTTGAACACTTGAAAAAAATGAAGAAAAATCCCCTAATGAAACCTGAGCTTTGCATATTTTAAGTTTTTTTTTAGCCTAGAAAAGACTGATGAGCAACTGCCAGATCAGCTCCCCTCTATCTTCTGAGGCTTGCCAGACACACATCCCTCTGCATGACAGCCTGACAGAGTGCCAAATCCCCGCTTGTCAGCAGCAAGCACCTCTGGATGACGCAGGTGTCCAGCCCACACACAGCTGCCTGCACACCACCAGCCCCAGCGCGGCATCCTCAGCGTCCCCGGGAGTCCTGCAGCCCCAGGAGGGAACCGTCACATCCACAAAGTTTTTGAGATCTACTTCCTGATACTATGGTAACTGACCCCAGCTTTAAAATTCAACGTTTGAAAGGCTTCTCAAAGACTGGCATAAAGCCTGACATTTAGGATACCGACTCTGCTTGCAAAGTAGGGTGTGTAAGGCCATGTAAGATCAGATTCCAGCAGAAATAGATATTTATGGGGATTCTAAAGAGGAAATGAGAAAACCCTGGCAGTTGCAAAGGGCCTGCAACAGACCTGGGGCAGGATGAGAACCCTGCAGACGTTCTCTTCTCTGATAACCAGGCATCACAGATACCTGGACTTTTTAATCTTAAAAGACCAGGTTTCTTAAAAGCAAAAAGAGAGCTGCAGATCTATCTACACCATGCACTTCCTTTCAGGCAATGGATCTGAAGAAGAAAGGGGCAAAGCCTACCAGAGAAGGGATGACTTCTAGACAGCCATGTACATCTTCAAGGAATAATCCAGATCAGGCAGACTCAGGTGCATCCATGATGGTTGATGGAAGTAGTTTGCCATTATTGAAACAACAACGAGCAAAGTCCTTGACAAGACCACCACCGCAGCCTGGGCTCTGGAGCAGGCTTGTATCACTAGCAGCAACAACATTTTTGCAGATTTATAGCATAATTTAACACAGATGCGCCTCAGTAGTCTACAACTGTTTCATCTGCACACTGCCTGGAAAGGAAAAGAAGCCTGGAGGATGAATTGCAGACAGGTTCAGAGAGCTTGAAAAGACTAGTAAATTTGGCGGTTAAACACAAAAAAATGCCCCTCTGCACTATCCAAACCATGAAGTGCTTTTTTCTTTCAGGAAGGAATGCAAGTATCAAGTTCAGAGCCAACACAACTTGGTGTGCGTGTGTGGGGTAGGAAAAGCCTCTTACTAGAAGAAAAGTCCTCGTGAACTTGAGGAGACAGGGTCAAAGAAAACTTGCGACCCCGTGACAGCAAGGGGTAGGTACAAGCTGTGTTAGTGAAACCCAGCTTGAGATGACAGACAGCTCTGACGAACTCAGAGGTGTAAGAAATATTTAGCCATGCATCAAGAGGAACACAAGCACTCATCAGGTATGTGGTTTCCCCTGTGGAAGGACACATTTGTGTCGAGTGCCACCCAATAAAATGTCATTACAAACCAGCAGTGAAGCGGGATTCAGATGTAGGATCTCTGTGCCCTGATTTGAGAAGAGCTCCAGGTCCCCAGACTTGGCTTGTGGCTCCTCTGTCCCACCAATACCAAGGGTGCCTCAAAAAGCTGAGGACAAACAAGCAGAACAGTTTCTTGGTTGCATCAGATCAGAATGACACCAAATCTCTGCCAAGGCTCACAGCAGCTCTTAAAATGAGCTTCAGACATGACAGGCCAGATTCAGGACCTCAGCTCTGAAAGCAGGTTAAGTAGAGACCTGGAACGATGCTCACCAGCAGTCTGAAGCAACAGTGCACCCTCTGCTTGGTGTTAATCAACACATAGCTAAAACGATGCCCAGTGCATAGCTGCAAAGATCAAAAGACTGCTAGACAGGGAAAAGAACGTGCTGTGTCTTGTCGGTATAAAACACCACGTTGAAGCCACTGAACATTTGCACCTGATGGCTCAGAAGCAGAGGAAAACTAGTCTGGCCTCTCACAGCACAGAGTGCTAAATACAGGTATAAGGGCTCCATCAGTGTCCAAGTGTCCGCTACACAAAGGGGCAAAGCCTTAGAGAAAATACCACTTCCACACAAGAGGAGTAACACTATGAAGGTGCATAGAAATAGGTGCCTGCAGAAACAGAGCTTTATGCAAGTATCTCGTTCAGTGCAAGCATTTAGGCACTGAGTGCCAACATGCCATTAAGTCAGGCAAGATTCATCCCAGCTTAGGTGTGTCCTCCAGGGATGAATACCAGCAATTAGCCAAAGCACATTTGGCTGTAAGAGACCATGTGCACTCACATTCTACTGTGGGGACACATTCAGCACCACAGAAACTGCAGAAGTTGTTTTTTACCACTGCACAGCCTCATACAAAGAAAGGACAAAAAGAGAAACTTGTAAGAAGGGAATGTGACCAAGAACAACAGCTTAGGTGGGTAAAAGTCACAAGTATACTCTGTGCAACCTGTGTACCTAAACTTTAAGGCCCAGACTGGCAGGCAAAGCCCATACGCCCCATAGAAAATGGGGAAGCAGACAACTCTGCCAAGTCCACATGATTCCATCCCACAGACTATTGATGTTGCCCAACAGACTTGACTTGGTCCCTGTCTCCAGGTTGCTTATCACCAGAAACTCCTTGTAACAGCTGGTTAATGAAATGGAAACACACTGATGTAAGAGATTGTGAGCTGGAATATCAGCATCTCTTAAAAAAAAAAAAAAGTAATGGTGATGCCAAAAGGAGAAACAAGTAGTGTATTAAAAAGAAAACACAAGAAAATGTGATACTTCATGCTTCATCATGTATGTCTTTTCATTCTTGAAAATCTAATGAATTTCACCTTCTCCTTACTTGAAGATACTGTCTTTTCTGGCAGTCACAGGACAGAGGATCAGACCATGCTGTCACTTCATATAATTAGATGTTCGACAGGAATTCAACTGACATTACCTACATATTTCACTTGCAACTAAGCTGTCTCTAGAAGAGGAAAACATGTACCTGAGACCCATATACAGACAGAAGTCTCCCACAGCCTTTAACATGCTGTTTATTTGGAGGCAAACTGCTGTCAAATGGGTGAGAAACCCTGTAATCATGTGCAGAAGTGAAAGAGCACAAGGTAGCTGAAAAGGTAAGAACCAAGACTCCTGAGTAATAAATTGTGCTCATTTGGGCTTAATAAATATGTCACTTCAGCCTAAGCAAACACATCTCAAAGCTGCTACAAGGAAGGGGCAGCAGCTGCCAGCACCCCAACTCCCTGCCATCGCCTCATTCCATCCCACCCTTCCATTTTTTGCAGGGTAAGGTTTTTACTGGTATAGCTCACTTCCGTTAAAAACTGACAGAGCTTAATATTTAAGGCACTGTTACACTCAAAGCCTGAAATCTGCTGCAGCAATTTGTCTTCCCTTCCCATTATGGGATTATAAAACCCCCATGAAGTCAGCACCGCAGCTGTGTTACAGCCTCAAAACTAGCTGTGAAAAAACCCACCTATCCTATGGGGTAGCATCCTTATGGCATATAAAGAACAACCTTTTCTCTTCTGAGATTTAAGATTCCCTTTTTTCAGATCTCCCAACTGTGTATCCTTCTGAAGCAGTTCAGCTGTCAGATGAGATTGATCCAGATAGCCTATGCAACTGAAAAAATGCCAAGGATTACGCACAGGCCAAGCAGGAGAGGTACCACCCCCTTGCATGAGGGCCAAAAGCAGCTTAGGAGCTCTGTGATCGTTTTGTGAAATGTCTCTTGCCTTTATTTTATTTTATTTTATTTTTATTTATTTTTAAACAAAGCAAAGGTTGCTCCTTTTGCTTGCAGCTACAAGCTGCCTCCTCCCCAGTGCAAGGTACAGGCTTGGTTACTGGTTTTGCTCTGTGCCTGCAAGTGGCAAGATGGGCTACACCCACACAAACATCATAAACTCCATAAGAACCTGCACTTCCCTCAGCAGAGCAATTAGGCATAATAATCCCAAGATACACAGACAGTTGCATTTGTTCACAGAAGGTAGATGTTTGCACCTAGTTACTTCCTCAAATATGCATTGGAAAGCCAAGCAGAAGCCCTCAATGTTCCAGAGAGTAATTACTTTTAAAGCAATACATTGCTTTAAAAGAAACTGTAATACTTGAAGGTTTCTGTTGTTGGTTGGTTTGAGGGGAGGGGAGTGTTCTTCCACAAATCTGAAGGCAGCAAGTTGACAGTGCCTTAAGTCTTCACATGCTGGATAAGTGTTTTAGCTTCTTCCAGATTTATTAGCAAGCACTGTCCCATGCCTATCATTTTTCTACCTGTGCTACCCAAGATGCAGCTTCTTCATGAAAATCACCTGCACTGCTAGCCGAGATGAGCTCCATGCACTACGTCAGGCAGAGCAGCATCAGGAGAGGCAGTCTCTCCACATCGACATCCCATGTAAAACCATGCAGCACACTGGGACACAGCTGGGTAGCAAGAGCAGCATATGAGATGGCAACAAATATTCTCTGTTTTCTCACAGAGACAGTCCTGAGATAAGCTCTGGAGGTTTCTTTTGACTGTGCCCATCCAGCTGACAGCATCCGCCTTCATGCACCATCAGGTTCATCAAATTTCCCCCCTTAACTACACAGTACTTGGACAAATTTAAATTTGCAAAGGATCAGCCTGGTTACAAGACATCACCACCCCTTGCTTGTTCACATTTTTATCCTGAATGCAGGTTCACAAGCACGTGCAGCCAGACATCACCCCACCTTTGCACCAGGTAATGGAGAACATGCCCAAGATGCAAGAGGCTGTTAATGCCCCCAAGGACATCTGGCAACCCACAAAATCCCTGCAAACCCAGAAAAAAAAGAGCCCTCTGCCTCCACAAAAAGGCAGCCTGAAGGTGGGCAGCAACAGTGTCCCCCCACTCCAAGAGTCCAGACCCAGTCCCCCCCACCAGTTGGCGATTCTGCAGCTTGCTAAACAGCCCCATTTTTCAGCCACAAACAATAGCTCCAAAGCCACATCCAGCCTCCACAGTTTATTTTCAATATCAAATCCAGATGTATTCAGCACTGCCGCTACTCTAAGGTCATGGCAGTGGATTTAATTCATGCCAGCTCCTGCCACTGCTACTGATAACCCTTTATCTGCATCTCAGCACTGTCCCACCACCTGATGCTTATTTCTCAGGTCAAGAAACAGCACCTGGGTAGCAAGTGAGAACCTCTGCTACCTTTTTTTGCCAGGTCATCTTGCTGTTTTGGTTATTTCTGTTCAGATTTGAACTCCCCAGTGCCACAAAAGGATCACCACTGAAGTTATTCAACACTCAAAACAAGGATACTGGATGCCCAAACCACAGCATGTCCAGTTTCAAGCAATGAACATGAGCAGCAGGAACAAAAGCAGCACCGACACAAGTGTTCAATCTCACATTGCATTTGATGGAGCAATGTCAGCCTAAGGAAGTACCATGGAAACTAGCAGGGGAAATAAGCTGAAGAGATGTTTCAGTTTTGGAGAGGTCATTTTACACGACAACTTTTCCTACTTCTCTCCTTTCCCTCGTGTTAAGGACTTTGCATCATTCACTGCCTGGTTCTTCTGTTTGCTGTAAACTTGAGACATGCCTATGTAAAGCAAACATTGTGCCAAAACCAACAAACCTTCCACCCACTTGCGGTCCAGCGATCTATTAGGAAGAAAAGGCAAGGCACATACCATTAAAACTACAAATACCACCTAGTATCAACAAGAGTGAAGTCTTGTGGTTAACAAAAAGAAATATTTTGCTCCATTCCTCAAGGAATTAAGACTTACATGTTGGCCTTAGCTGTGTTGGTAACCCTGTTTTGCAAGCTTCTAACCCATTCCTATGTTTCAATCCCATTTGACAAAGAATTCAAAGACCTTAAATTTCTCCAGCTGTTGTGATAAAGCCAGAGGAGAGCTATTCACTTGTTCCCTCACCAAAAATAATGAAGCACAAGCTCAGTTATCCAGTGCAACACAAAGGAACATACATGGGAGAGGAGTCAAAGCACACAGTACCAGCTAGCTTTGCTGTTGTTCTTCATATATAAAATAAACACACTGGTAACCATATAAGCTTGTTATTCAGCAAGTGAAGGTGAGCACCTGGCAAGTATTTTAAACTGAAGCTGGCTACTAAGTTACATAAATGAAGATTTAAGGAAGCATGGCAGAAGCTATAGCAAGTGCAGCTCCATGCTTCTGTATTCCCCATCCTATGATGACTTAAAAAATTTGTGACACTGCAGAGAAAAGCCTGGAGATTTCTCAAGAACCAAAACAAGCCCCGGTGATAAGACTAAGGCAACTCAGATGTTGGGTGCAAAGAGATTAAAGACACTTTATGGTTTCCCCTGGATTAGCAACAGGGAGAAACTGAAGCCAACACCCAGCAAAGAAACAAACAGTAAGCAAGGAACAACAATCAGAGGAAGTCCTTGGTTCCTGAAGTTGGAGGAGAGAGCTATTTGTTCTACCCTTTCACACTCACCCAGACTTAAGAGGCAAGTTTATCTTTTAAAATTAAGTAGAGATGCGACACAGGTACTCTGCAAAGATCTGTAGCCAAGGAAAGCACATCCTGATGATAACATTTCTTTGTCCTGCAACACATGGCCTTGGACCAGCTACAGCTGGCAGATTTCTTCACATTGAGCTTTAGCATTTCTTTCACAAGTACCGATCTTGTTGAGCAGCGAGATAGCAATTTATTCCACTCTACTAATTTTAATATCATGATCTAAACTAAAACAAGTAGTGAGGATTTTTTGTCCCATGCAGGACCTACCACCTACCCATAGGAGAAGTCAGAGTACTTAAGCTACAGAGCATCTTTCTGTCCTCTGAAAGGCATCAACCTCCCATCCAAATCCTTCCCCACTGCCAAATCTTTATTTAAATAAAGGCTGAGCTTCTAAGAATACATATTGCTGAAACCCTGCCTCCCTTGACTATAGATCACCTTTAGGTACTATCTTAGAATGATATTTTTAAGATTAATTAATTCATTACAGTGTCTGTTCCCCTTTCATGCAAACAACATAACCTTGAGAAAACTGAAAAAACAAGCCCAATTCTTCAGCCTACAAGGCAGTTCTTCCACAAGGAAAGGCAGCACCTCTTGACAGCATCTATATACAATGCCCAGTATCTGCCCGTATATCAGGCACTTTTCAAAAGTCATCCTTTGTGGTTTGAAACCTGAAAATGGCTCCATATTCAGCTACAAAATATCCTTCTGAATCACCAGATAGGGAAGAAAATTCATGGTATTTCCAGCTTAGTCTTCTCAGTCAGACTGTGAAAACTGGCAGGTGGCACAAGGACATTTCAGATTTTTCATAAGAAATTAATGCTATGAAAATGTAGGCGCAATCAGAGCATGAGCAAGCACACCAAGACACAGAAAGGACATGTTTGGCCCAAGATTCCATCTTAGGTGGCCAGTAGCAACATCTAGCCAAGACCACAGGAGCATGGAAAATACACAGCAATGCTCTATATTGGAGCAAAAGACTTGAAGACTATTTCATGACCTGCAGTGATACCAATGCAATGACATTGGACTGATTTTCCCTACTTGAATGAACTTGTCCTGCTTCTTTCCGAATCTGTGTAGCCTTCTGCAGTGCTCTGCAGCTTGCATCAAGTGAGGCATCTCATCTTTTTGAACCTGCAACCTTCAGAGCTCATTTGAAGTTAGCCAGCATCCTTGTTCACAAGACCAGCACTATGTCCCCAGAGACAGCATCCCAGGAAAAGTGAAACTCGATACAGTTTCAGCATGGCCAGCTTTGGCATCTACATCAGAAAGGTCTTTCTTTTTTTAAGTGACATTTCCATTGATATGTGAGAGAACAAGAACTGGAAGAATATTGTTTTGTCACAGAAACTGTATAGATTTGTTCTCACTCAGCTGGAGAAGAAGGTTTAGGAGAGAAGGACACTGAGGGCAATCTGACATCTGCTGCCTTTTAAAGGAAACGCTAAAAATTGGATTTCCCAGTATCTGAAGACTCAACATTAAAATGGAAAATAAAACTTTCAGCCATGGAGGTCTGGTCGTCATACCTCTGCAGGACACGTCCCAGGACAAAGTGAAGCTGAGCATGGAAAAGGGGACAGTCTACCTAAATACAGTCAAACCCTTGTTTGTGATGGATCACTGTTCGAACGCTTTACAAGGTACCAGTCAGATGTTCAACAGCTGCCACAGCCTCCCCAGGGGGCCTTGCTTCATTACCTGTGCTCTTTAAAGTGATTTACTACAACGCTACAAACCTCTGCTGCTGCTTGAGGAAGAGAAGATGAAAGCAACCATGTATTTGCCTTTAGATATCACTTGCCATTACCTGTCATCTGGCTAGGAAGCAAGCAGGTTAGCCCCTATCTGAAGCTTAGCTGCTACTCTTCCATGTGCAAATGTAGCAGAGTACAGCCTGGGACCTCTCACACTAAAGGATTTCTGAAAGAAAATAAACTGCTGGAAGTGGCACCTTCTATCTGAGCACAGCTGAGTTGCAGCCGCCAGCAAACCACTGCTCATTAGCAGGGCTGCTCATCACAGATTCAACCACATAGGAGTTAGCTTAATTACTGCTCAGACTCTTTTGTTTCCCTTGAAATGCTACCAAACATAGGTGACAATGCCTGCATATCCTCTGACCTTTTTTTAAACACTCGCATGCTGAGAAAATAAAAGGATTAAGATTTTACAGCCCTTTACAGAAATTATTCCCTGGATTACTGTGGTAGGTGCATGCTAGCAGTGGGGGTTTGGTTTTTTTAAGGAAAAGTCAGTTACGCTGTATGACAATTTTTCCAGTTCATGTACAGATATAAGAAAGCAGTTTATACCTGATTTATGCAGTGATCAGATACATATCTTATCAATTAACAAGATTTAGTTTTCCTGGTGGTTTTTTTTTTTCCAGGAAAGCAATCAGTGAGACTAAGCATCTGCGTACCACTCAAAAACAGCTTTCACAGATCTATTTATGACAGCACAACCACAGAGTCTGGGTGCGAGTCAAAGCTCCATATGTACTCTGCTTCTGGTTTTGATCTTATAGTAGCTCAGATACATGGTGAGTGTTTAATATCCAATCAACTGTAAGTGCTGAAGCACAAAAAGAGGGTTCGAGGTGATGAGGAAGATCCCCAAAACCTTAGAAGTGAAACAACTGAGCATTTACCTCCAGATTTTGCATGACCTGAGGGAAGCAAACAGCAAGCAAACCTTTCTCAGACAGCCATCAGTTTATCCCAGTAACATTTTCTATCCACTTTCCATGCACTTCCTAGTGGCTACCTTCAGGTGAATGAATCCCCGAATGCCTCTGCAAGTCCTCTACAGCAGCCCATGAGTATGAAACGCTGCTTCCACATCACAGAGCAGTCCAGACTCCTCCACCCCATCCCCAGGGATGTAACAGACCATGATTAGTCTAGACTACAGCAGACTTAGCAGTTTAACAGCCAGGCTGAGAGAGACTGAAAACTGGAATTAAGCAAAGACTCCAACCCAACAGAGCCTGCTGGAGTCAGCAGCCACAGGTGAGGGTCTTGGCTCTTCAGCTGCAAGGCAACACCCTGCCTGCAAGGTCCAAGACAGCTTCACAAACAGTACCAGCAGCACACTGGCATGCTGCAACCCAGGGAGCACAGGACAGACAAGCAACGGGAAGCACCGAGTCCAAGTACTCCCCAAGCCTGGTGCTGGGCAGGAGGGAGAGGTTTATACCTTGTTTCCCCAGAGATGGGTCAGGCAGAGCACAGCAGTGCCCAAGCATCCCACCACCTCCATACTCCCACGCATCTCATTCTGACCTCGCCTGTTCCCAGCTTCCTGGGTATAATGAAGGACAGAGTGGGAGCCAAAGCCAGGCTTCAGATGTCTCCTTGGAGCTGAAGGAGACAGAGATGAGCTGGTTAGAAGAGCCGAGTAGGCCCCTAGGTTATCAGAACAGCCATGCCTGGTACACACAGGTCAGATGGCTTATCCCATTTAACTCTAGCTACCCTAAAAGGCATCTTTCTGCTCCTCCATCCATCGAACACCCTCGGGTCTCTTCATTTCACCAGCTCCAGCACTCATTTGACCTCTCAGTGACCCAGCTCCAGAACTTCATGGGTTTCTGTAAGGTTCCCAAGCTGAATCCCTACTGAGAGGTTAAAAAAAGCCTCAGAGACGGCCTGAGGAAAGGTACAGGCAGCTGGTATGAACCTTTTCAGCAGCAGCAGGTTGTCACACACTGTTGTTCCATTAAATGGACAGCTAAGGAACCTGCAGACAATTGGACATTTATGACTCTTCTAACACCTCAAAATGAATGCACGTAGTCAAGGAGTACTGCTTCCCCTGTTGTTTGGTGATTTTATGCTCTTTTCATATCCTGCATAACAACAGAATGCCAAGAACATAAAGGCTTTCATTTGTGTTAACTGCAGTAGCAACAGCTTTCACTGAAACTGCTGCCACATCTTCTACCCTCACATGTTTTTGAAACACTGGGATGTAGTACAGCCTCCCTCCACCACCCACCCCACCAGGAGAAAACAGGTTAGGAAATGCTGAATTTCAAAACTGGCAAATATTTACTAAACAAAATAATTTGGTAACATTTTGGAAAGGAGTTATCTAGCATGTACTTAAAGGAGAAACAAATGCTACTTGTTGTGCAAGGATGACAACAGCTGGTGACTGCACTAAAACCCAGCTTGTAGCCAGTGAGCACATGGCCCATGGAGCTCATTTCAGCCAGCTATTACTGTATCTCTACGCGCTGGTTTCGAAAATTACTGAAAACACAAACCTGATGCAAGCAGCACAAGGGAAAGGAGTCTGAGGGTAGTTTGAGTACCAGTAGCACATTTTACAAGAGGAAAAGGACACTCAAGTTACCTCCTCCTGCTTAAGCGATGTCAAAATTTTGTGTCAGGCATCTAGAACTTCCAAAAGAGCACTAAAACAAAGGCTAATGTACCAAAGCCCCCATCTGTCAAGACTGGAGCACCCGCACTGTGTCCTGAAGCACTTCCAGCACTAGGTTAGTAGTATTTCTAACCTAAACCAGCAGATACTTAGACCTCTGAAACCTTGAAGCCATTTGCAGAGCCACACTTCTTTATGCAATCTCTACTTCTTGGGTATGGACCCTGTCACTAGTATTCTCAGTTAAAGACCAATAAATCTATTCTTGAAGATTATCTGTGCAGCTTTTCATGCATTCAGACTCTTAAAAGCTTTATTGTACCTGCAATAACCACACTGTTCAGCGACTGACTGAAGGTCCAGCCAGGAGACCAGTGTTGCAGCCACCTTTGGCTGTCAGCACACACACTCTCACGTCCAAAGTGCACGATAAAGGGGAAACACAATGGCATCTGGAGCAAGATACCCCTGTGGAGAAGGGAAATGGCACAGCTCTGCTCTGATTTATCTAGCTTCTGCAGACCCAGAGGAGAAAAAAAAAACCAGACCCAAAAAACAGGTATCACATCATTCACCCCCATCAGAAGAGTCCCTGTGCAGTCTTCTTCCATGCAGAGCAGTCTCGGAAGGACAGCACTACTTGAAGCCCTAGAATGGGGATGTTTCAGAGACAACTGCTGCTTGGAGCTCCTGGCAGTCACAATCAGAACTACTCACCTTATGTCCCCCAGTAAAACATCAGGGCACATGAAAAGAGTGAAAAGGGTGAAAAACCAAGACAGGAGTTGGGCGTTTCCCATGGAAATACAAAATAGATTCAATCTAACAAAGCACAAGGGTTGATCACAGAAGACCTACAGGTAGGTAAGAAGCCGAGCTGACAGCCAGAATCCACAGCAGGATCAGCAATATGCCTGACAGGCCATACAGCACTAACTGCCCAAGTCATGACAATTCTCGTAAGACAGCCTGATCTCATCCTTCGCTCTCAACAGTAAATTTATGGAAACACTAAAAACCATGGAAAAGGCCCACAGCATACCACAAAAAGTAAGGATCCATCACTGCTCAAATGGAACTGCAAGGCTTGTATTGGGTTTTTAGCAAGGAAATGGAAATCATGCTGACATACAATTGTTCCACCCCCTTGTTCGCCTTCACACATTTCTTACAGGTCAATTTTAAAGAATTAAGTCTTGTTCAGCTAAACATCTGGTGGCTGTTGCTAGAGGAAACAGACTATCTGCAACATTTGAGCAAAAATAATCAGTTACATAAAAGCCAGACTGTATAAGCAAGAAACAAGCATTTTGCTAGTCTATGAATCTCAAACATTACATGAAACCCTGTGTTTAATTTTTGGGATAGAATACAATGAAGTGAACCTGTATGCACTAAAGAAGCCACAAAGACTTGAGTTTTCTCCAAGCTTACAAGAATATAATCATGCTGTATTGTAATTAACCTTCTAGCTAGCAAATGTTCTAAAGATTTTCCAGAAGCAGCAGAGACAGACGAATTACAGCTTAAAAATGAACCAGTTCAGCTATAGGTGTTTTCAGACTTAGATCAAGTCAGTACAAGTTGAAGAGTTATAGAAGATGGGCTTGGTCATTAACTATTTGAGTTAGGGGCTCCTCCATGCCTAGTGGAATAATATTTTTCCTTAATGCTACAAGAGCACCTTTTTGGTCACTGTCTCCTTCCCCCAGGGGTTTATCAGTCTTTGGAGACCAACATCCAACAGCTGAAGCTATGCTGCACTGAACAGGAGGCGTGATTTTGTGGAAGAAGTTTAGAAGAAGCTCTAACAGTATCACCATACAAGTCCCAAAGACCACCTAGAAGCCTTGTAAGGTTACAGATCTTCAACAGGGACTTTACAGATAGATCACCAAGTCCCACAACAGGAGAGGCAGCATTCCCAAGAACGTCTCAAGCAGCATAACTCTAATATACTGGAATGGTACTTCATGTTATGTACTTTTCTACAAATAGATATTGCTGTTCTTTGAGGAGAGCTTCAGCACTTAAATAATCCAGAAGCCCGATGGATGACTAATACAACTAGAAAGCTTCACATACACAAGGATATTTTAGCTATCACACATCATCAGAACTGCTTTCAATACGCAGCCAGAGAACCTGGCCAGTGCACCTCTGCTTAGGGATCCTGAGGCAGGGAACATGCAGATGAAGACATAAATGCTTCCTGAACAAGTAATGAAACAAGTCAGGGTGCTAACTACAGGAGTATGGCCAAGTGAAAGTCATGAAATGGGAAAGCCAGAGCTTCTTTAAATCTTAAATTTAAATATACGGAAAGATAAAAGCAGGCAGGAACGGAATACAAGTATAGGTGGCTTGGAAGCAAGACAGCACCACTTTCCAGTGTCTTGAAACTGATAAAGAATTTCAGTAACGCATTATCACCTTCTACTGCATTAAAAAAAAAAAAAAGACAAGATGGATCTCCTCGTATCATTTAGCATTCACACTGCCTAGCAGTCTGTGCTAGGAATCCATATCTTTGTAAGTGGCTGAACAGAAAGCAAGGAGGGGAACAAATTAGACATTGTGAGCTGAGCAGAAGCTTTGCTGAAGTGAAAAAGCACGCTATGATCCCAAACTCCATGGAAATAGGTTGATCTGATAAAAAAATTCCCAAGATCCCAGACATCTTACAGGAAGGATGAAGAAAAACAAGCCAGTGACTTCAGTCGTGAAAGAAACCCTCCACAACAACTTCAGAGGGTTACCTTTAAGACAAATCATTATAAAATGAAGCACAGTCAGACGACTATAGTCTCCATCGAACTCATGCAAAGATATTAAAAGCACTGTACTGCACCAGTCTGAACTGCTCAAACTAAAGACTTTTCAAACAACTAATAGCACTCCTACTACTGACACACACACAAAAAAATAATCAGTTTTTGTGGATGAGGCTGCAAAATAATTTGAGATACAACATTAAGCAAAACTGAAAACAGTCAGTCTCTGAACAGGCTGAAAGCTACTGAAAGCACGAAACCATTGTCCATCCATCTGCCCCCTTTCAGCTGAAATTACCAAAAGGCAAGAGCTCATTAAGCTTTCTATATATGAAATTCAAAATGGAAATTACAATTTAGAAAGAATTTGTTCTGTCACATCATTTTGTCTAGAAGTAGAACCAGTATTCCCAAAGGACGAGGCACAATTATGGCCCGAAACAAAACGCCCCAACTACTTAAGGAGTATCACTTAGTCTGCACTGGCTTATGTTTGAACAAAAAAGTTTGTCAGTATACATAACATTTGTCCAGAAAGGGAAATCTAGCGCCAGTTTCACTCCTGCAGCACATCCATGTGCAGCAAAAAAGCACACCCTTCCTTCTGTCAAGCAGAGAATTACACCACTCTCAAGGTCATCACTTTTATCAAGTCAGAACACTTGCTGGATTTGTTTACTTTCATCACTATTGCCTGTTTCAGGAAAGCAATCCACAGTGCAGTCAGTCAAACACTCTCACCTACAAATGTTATTTCTTTTGATTTCTCCATACTGGCGAGGAAAATTTTCCTAACATCTTCAGGTTTGAGTTTTCTGCTTTCTGAGTTTCATAGGTCAGATGTAATAGAATTGGCAGCCTAGCCCATATTTTACTTGTCACGCTGGAACAAACGCTTATATACAAAGCACATCAACTCTCCTCCCAGTAATAAAGCACTTTTAGAGAAGCTTCAGTTCACCATGAAAGACTCTGGACTCTCCCTGACTTTAACCCTACCCAATTTCCTTGTTGGAGATATTAATCACTGACAAGAAGCATTGCAGCTACCTATTTCTTAGCTCAATACACATGTTTCTAAGAATAAAGCCAGAGAGAGTAGATTAGGGATGCAAGTTCCCAGAGAAGTTACTTCAGATGAAGAAAGCTAACAAAATTGAGGGGGAAAAAAAATGGAAATAGGGAGTAGGAATTGAGCAACTTGTCTTCAGGTTTCTAAGCATCCTTCCACTGGCTTGACAGATATTTCACAAACCCTGCTGGATTTTATAGTGTCTTCCCTTATATACGGATGGGTTTAGGTGTTTTAGGTTTTTTTTTTAGGAAAGAATATTTGAGCTACATTGAGTTATGCTAAGACACTTCAGAATATCAACAGGACATTATACTCACCACATGTTTTGTAACTCACTTCTTATGTTTGTTATCTGAAATCACAGGGTAGCAAGTGCTGGGGCACAGGAGCAGCAGAGCAGCCAGACAGTCATATCTGTAGTGAATCTGGAAAAGAAGAAAGGACATTTTAGAAAGTCTCCATGTAACAGTTCATAAAAGCAACTTCCAATCTTGCTTTATTCTGCTAAAAAAGCCCACCAAACCAAAAAAAAACCACCCAAAACCGAAAAGCATTGTTTGCAGTTTTGAGTCTGATATGCCAGTTTCCAAGTACACTGTGGATGAAACTGAGCTAAAGACCACTTATAGGAAAATCTAGAATTTCTCCTTCCCCCATTATCAGGGCAAACTAACAGCTTTCTGTGCAATAAGGTGAATTTTAGTTCAGAAGGCAGCGTTTCCTAAAAACATAGATGTTTCTGGCTCTTCAGTAATTTTAATTTTTGGTTTTAGTAAACTGTTTCCCCACCTTGAGAAACAGGTTCCCAAACCTGAACTCCCATGACACAGTATCCCCAGGCTGGCTTCATCTCCTGTGACACTCCAGGCACCTTGGTCAGAAGGACACACAAGGGGTTTTTTTTGTTTGTGCATTTTTCCCCTTAATAATGCTCTATAGAGCACATCGGCTATAGGGCAGAACAGGGCCCAAATACAAATTTCCAAGGGGGAATACACCGTAACAGCGATGTGAAGGTTGAACCAAGATCAAACTGTTTCTGGAAAACTCTGCCCAGGGTGACCAGAGACATGCTGTTCTGTTCTGTATTGAAAACGTGGGTATTTAACTTCCTTTGGAAGAAGACACGTGGGTTTTTCTAAAAAATTAAAACTTCAAAAAGCACCCTTAAGTTCTGAGAAGGTCTTGACCATTATCTGGAAGACAGATTCTTCTGACATGCTGAAATGCCACACTGGACTCCCTTACACACGATGCTCTGACATTGGCTGTAAGCAACCAGGCTCCCCAGTGCCCAACAGGCATTCAAAGCCTATGCCTAAGCTAGTACTTGTATTCTTAACTACTACAGCACAGGCAGGCATTTATAGGTCCATATTAACGTCTACAACTGCTTGTTCTGTAAGCACATGGAAGAGAAAAATGGTCAGCCACTCTTTACCCTGACCATGGCTGAGGGAAACCCTGTATCAGAGAGCATTTTTGTTTTCTCCTGCATCAGCTGGAAGATAGGCCAAAGCTGCCATCACCACACTGTCAAGAGACACCAGTTTGACTGAAGCACGCAGGAATTTGGTCTGCCTCTACCCTGTACTTTCCTAAGCTTATTGTCAGTCCAGTCCAAGTCACATAAGTGCTCTTACAACGTCCTTCATGATTTCTGTCCTCAAGAAGCCAGGAGGATTGCTCAGTGGCATTGTACAGGACTTCAAAAGTCTCTATGAGTTCACAACAGTTGTCATTAAGTAATTCTCATCTACAATTATCCAGCACCAACTCCTGAATGAAGCCAACCACCTGGGTGAGGCACATACACCACCCCTCCACAGCTTCAATGTACAAGCAGTGAGCAACACCCATTCCTCTGAAATGAAAAGGCATTAGGTAGCTGAATAGGTCCCCCAATATTAAGTTTATTGCAAAGCATTTAAGGCAAGCTTTTGTTCTACTTGACGTTAAAGTTGTTCCAAGTTATTTGACCGGGTCAAAGGCTGCAGCAAGGAAGAACCAGTCAAACTTGTACCAAACTAAGCCCTACAAGAAAGGGAAAATGCAAGTGCCTCCATTCGCAGGGAAGAGGGATCGCAGCTTTGTTTAGTTACTTGACATTGCAACCCTAAAAGCAGTCTTGGGCAAAGAACAGGAGTATCCCATTAGCAGCACAGTCCACATACATAAAAGCTGAATACCCTTTAACCCAGTGAAGCCTGTTCTTTTGCCACTTTGAACACGACCCAATTAAACTTAGAAGAAAAGCCAAAAGCTGTGCAGAAAAATTCCAAATGGGGTTCACTGGCCAGAAACTGTCTCAGTTTGTCATAAATACTAACCTCTAGTAAGAGGTGTCTTCTCCAAATAAGGAAGAGTATAACCTGCTCCATGGTACAAAGATTTACTTTAGGGATAAAAGTAAGTAAATTACCTCACGCTATCCTAAGGTTCAGGTTTGAACAAGGGGTTAGATATTCACGTTCTGCTCAAAGAACAAGGCATCAGGCATGTTATGGAATCAGTGTAACGTGAGAAAATCCCCCCACACTGGTCAGCCTCTGCCACTTCCTACTGACAAAGCCAAATGACAAATGCCCATCCTCACTTCATACAAGACATTTACTAACAGACCTCTCTACTTGCAGCACAGCAAACATGACTCCTCCCATGTTCACATAGACGGGATTCCAGCATCTTGAGAGCACCTGAGGTTAAAAAGGCAGAGCTCAGTTTCAATCCTTTCCCTGGACAACCAGAAATCCTGTCCAGTAGCAAAACGGCACAAGCAAAGGCGAGAGGAGCCCACAGTAACAAAAGGATTCAGCTCATGACTGCATCGCACATTAAACCCAGCCAAGAAGCCAGGAACCTTGTTCAGCTGCAACCACAGCATGAAACAAAGCCACCTCCAGCAGCAGCAAAAAGCAATGGTTAACAGGCCAGAACATGTGGACGACCCAGCTGGAGCGCTAGCTCCTCACTATGAGGAGCCCCACACTCTCCTTTTCCAGAAAGCCTCACAAAGCCTAACACTGTGCAGAACCCAGGCAGGGGACCACGTCCCTTCATGAAAGGAAGGCCAAGGTGGCTGGGAGAGCTGCTACAGAAAGAATGACCATGAAAGAGGCAGTACAAAGCCGCAAAGAGCAGAAAGAACCCCTTCTAGCTTCTGACAGATAATTAAACTTTTCTTATGTTTAACAAGCACCTCCAGACACTGAGCCCATTTCCCATGACATCTCCTTGATGACACTAGCTAGGCCTTAGGCTCAGAGACACACATCTCAGCTCGAACCCAACAGGCCTGGGCTTCGCACGACTACAGGGAAGTAATGCGGAGCCCTTCAACAAGGATGCTCTGCTTCCTGCCGGGCAACTTGCTTTGGGAAGAAGTTACTTATTTTGCTGAGTGCCAAGACCAGAAGGATACAAGCACTTGGGGATGTGGAGCTAGGCGTAGGTCCCATGCACCTGTCTGTATTCAGGACACGCTCCTCTGCATTGCTGGACATAACTGTGGCAAAGCCGCCTCTTCTCAGCACACTGCCAACAAGCAGCGTTTCTGTTCAGCCCTCAAAGGCCACGATATTCACATAAACACCATCACACTGACCGAAGACACCCCACAGACCCCCAAAATCTCTTCCAGCTGTCAGTGAGAGAGAACAAGGCTACACCAGAAACTTTATGCCTTCCTAGATGTTTTCAAAGCAAGGAGCAGATGAGAAGCTTGTTTCAGAGTGAAAACTAACATCCCTGAAGGCAGCCTGTGAAGAGATGATATTTGCTGCCTTAAAAGTACACAACCAGGTCTTTTCATCTCCACCGGGGGCTGGGGAAATTGTGCCAGCCTGAACCAAGAGGCACGATCTCTGAGGCACAGCCTGAAAGTCTGGGGTATACCACAGACACCTTTCAGCTCCCAGAGGAGGGCATCGCTTCTGCTGCAGCAGGGAAGACTACTCCACAAACCCATTCCTTATTAGTTTTCTCTGAAAGATAGTACACAAGTAGGTTTTGGATCTTTTGTACTTCACCTCATTTTTCTTTTATGACCAGTTAGCAGCACAAAACTCTAGGCAATACTTAAAAAAAAATAATAATTGTCATCTTTAGGTTTGGGACATTTATAGTCTTAGCAAATGAAAGCACAGGAACAATATTACAATTCCAACCCAATGGACACTGCTCTACCCCAAAGTCTTCACGCTGTCCAGCACACCAGGGAAGGTAAAACAGCTCCCAACAGCATTAGATGATGGAACAAAACCTCAAGAGCAAACACAATGCTCCAGCACTCATGTCAAGCTCAAACAATGAGAACTTTGCTTAGCAGCGCACAGAATGTGTAGTTCTCCAGAAACAAGGCAATCCATCTGTCCTGGATCAATGTATGTTGAGGTGAGCAAATTTCCAACCGAAGCATTCCATGCCCCTATGGAAAAATAAGGTCCCTGTAGACCACTTCTGGTGCACAGGAAAGCCTATTCAGGAGGCCTCAACACTGCCAGACAGTTTTGACATAAAACTTTAAACATATTTGTGTTCCAAGTCAAATACGTAAGCATGCAAAAGCCTTATCTAGAAAAAGGCTTGCGTTCCCTCTTAAGGGGCATCATTTTTCCAAACAGAAGCATGCAAGCGTTCTTAAGGTAAACGTCATGTTCATCAGTTTCACTTCACAGCTCAGTATTTTGTTCTACTCTCATACAGATATTTAGCCAGAGCTATTAAAAAAACCCCCAGAACTCTTCAAACAGCAAAACCAAACCCCAAAATATTAAGACCATTTCAAAATTTCAAGAGATACTAACATTTTTAGAGACTCTACGGGTAGTACCTAGGGTGGCCGAGTGAAAAACTAGCAAGAACATCTTGATGCATTAAAGCTTCACCTCAAACAAGTGAACTCCCAAATAAAAGTCTGACTAATGGTTAAAACTATTAAATAGATGAATTTGTGGCATGAAACATCCCTCTTCTATTCTGCCAATGCATAAGGAACAGTTCATTGGGAGTAATAAAGATATCAGTATGACAATTCAGGAAGTCCAGCAAACTTAAGCTGCACATTGCATAAAAGTAAGAGGAAGAAGCGAGTCCTTGTTTTTAAGTTCAACCAGACAAGAGCAGCTAAAACGTATCACCTGCACCTCCACCCATACACTGCTCTGGTTTCTTAACAGTTACAGAAACCACTAACACATACAGTTCAGAGGACTGCAGCAAAAGCTGTGTCCTCCAAGAGCCAAGGAGGTACACCGAGGAACACACCCCTTCCAGCTCAGCCTCTAGCTTGAAACAGCAGCCGTAAGCAGATGTCTGGGAAAGGGAAAGAAGAGGGCAGGAGTGTGTAACTTCTCTGTGCACTTTTCCACCAGCAGTGGTTTTTATTTCTGGGCCTTCCCAAGTTAGTCTGGGCTTCGGGGTGTTCAGGAACATGCAGTGCAGCCTCTTCATGAGTATATCCATTCCTTGCTGAACTTACCAAAAGCAGTATTTATTTTCTGACACCTAGTTAAAAAAAAAAATACTGCTGCTTGCAAAAACCGTGACATCTCTGAATTCCCTTAACTCATGAATAGCCCACACATTTCAAATGTAGCAAGAGAGTGCTGCAAGCACTGAGCACAATGTTGTACAGCAAGCATGTCCAGATCTCTGTTTTGCCTTTATGAAAGGAAAACAGCAAACAATTTTTTTAGTCATCTAGTGGCATGCCTAACTGTGATCCCTGCGTGTGTTAAGGTTCAATATTCCCAGCAAGCTACTGAAACCCGCGTGTACTTCTAACGCATAACAGGAAGCCTACATTTTGTTAACAGCAAAATATTGAAGACTTCAAAACTTATGTCAACGGTCTTTGTGATGAAAGGGAACAGAACGGTGCCTCAAATAAGACAAGGAAACTACAAAGTTTAGAGAAAACATGCGGGCAAGTTCAGATAGCCTACTCGCAACACCTGAACATCATGAAATGTAATTCTTTAAATCTTTTAACTCATCCGCAACAGAGTCCTACTTACTCTAAATGAAATTTCATTATATAAAGTTTTCACTGCCTATACTTATTTGAGACATTCCCAACATGGAGCTAGACTACGTGTGGCCAGCAGCAAGCAATAATTTGATATCACACGGTTCAACATCATCTCAGCCTGAGTGCACAGAGATGTTATGACCCAGCCAGGGACATTCACAATAACTAGGTTTTATCCTTTCAATACTAGCCTCTGCTCCTGAAACACTGACCTGTTTGATACAGCCTCCAAACCTTGAAACTTCAACTGAGAAAGCCCACCCAAGGAGCATTTTACTTTTTGTTTCCAGATGATTTAACCTTTCCCCCCCTCAACAGCTGCAGATACTGTGCAAGGAACAGCAGCCATGAAGAAAGATAGCACGTGGCTCTGTGAAAAATAAGCACACATCTTAATGTGAAACATCTGCTTTTTACTATTTTTTGTTTGTTTGTTTGTGTGTGTGTTTCTTTTACCACAGAGCAAAGGAGGGTTTCCCTTTTGGCTTCCCCTGAAACAAGACCAGAGTACCCAACAAAACAGCACCAAGTAACGGTCTGGGTGCCGTAAGTTCAGAAAGGAGGATGGAAACTGAGCATACACCTTGATTAAACATTGAGTTATGATAAATACTTAAAAGTGTGATTTTGAACCCTCGCTATCTTACTGGAAGAGGCTTTAAGGAACGCCCTGATCGCAATCTGTCTTGAGTGCCTCTGCACTGCACTCGCTCACCTTACACGTTCCTCTGAAACACGCACTACCCAGATCACATGCTGCATATTAGTATTATCACTTTGCTCATATTTTGGATATTTTTTTCTTATTTTCCAAAGATCCCTTTATAGGTTATATAAGTCTCACAGTTGATACTCTTCTAGCATCTGCACAAGAAGTGTTTCCACTCCCAGTCCCTTTGGGAAGAGAGGTAAGCCCCTCCTAAGTCAAGTTTAAGAGAAGTCACCCCAAATTGCATTTGCCATCTTAGACACAGTTGAGTTCACACTCCCAGGTATCAATCCCAACCTGGATCATCATGCAATAATATGTCAAAAAAAAAAAAAAAAAGAAGAAGAAAAACCAGACGAGTCTAGTCTAAGGAGTTATCTTGCAAGATCCCTTTAATTCACATTTGAAGATAAGCTGCTTCAGTTCTTCATGTGCTTTTGAAGAAAAAGGTAACAAAGCTCTGTTACTCACCTCTCCCAGCCTTTGCAGCAAAGATGATTTGCTTGACATTCCCCCACTTACTACATTGGTTTCCTAAACCATTAACAGACTCTTTATTTAATGCTCTTTAGAACACCTTGCTCAGCTGATACTGCTCCTCAAGCCTAAGCACAAGCCAGTAACCTGAATGCAGATATTTGAGGTCCTTATTCCCTACCTGACAGGTTCAGAAAGCTTGCCACGTACTCAGGTGACACCACTGGCCCTCTAGAGAGGAGGTAACACTTTCCAAGAATAGCCCATTAGTCTCCATTCATCAAGGCCTCTGCTGCTCCTCAACGAGTTTTTGTAGACTTGAGGTTCTTTGCAGCTTCTGGTTATCACTCCCCTGGTTCTCCTCCTTCATGTGTGAACCCCATTTAGGAGAGACCAACAATCCACACATGCCCCAACAGCTGGGAAGATGCCTGCAGTCTAGAACTTGCATCACAATCAAACAGCATCTTTGAAGAAAAACCCAAGCATGTTCTTCGTAAGATGGAGCAACCAACAAGCTGCAGCAACACCCAGTAGGAACTCCTGCTGGTTTTCCCCCTGCCTGTGCTTATCAGACCCATTGGTGAGTAAGTCTAACTCATTACAACAGCAGGAGAAAACCAACCCAACAATACCAACAAAAAGAGCTTTGCACCAGATTAGACAGCAAGGGCAGCTCAGGAACAGGTTTGATGAGCACCAGCAACAGTAGATGGAAAAGGCAGGACCAAAATCTACCCTTTGGGGCACAGCAATCACCACCACAGCCTTAAAAGCTTTTAACACTCTACAACAAGATGTTTCAATACCAGACAAAGTATCAAAAGATCATCAAGTTTCACATTTAGGTACAAAACTACATGAACAGCTCCCTTCACCATGTTAAAAAGACTACTGGTTTAATAATCCAATTTTGGATTAAAACTAGATTTTTAGCAGGCACAGATCAGCAAGCTAAGAAAACCAAAAAAGCAACCCGTAGCTGGTCAGCCATGATGCGAATGCAAGCAAAACAGCGCTGAGGAAGCATTATGGTCCTCGCTATATACACTTCATGTAATTAGTACAACACAGAGCAGGACATTAATATGTGCACGCTTCAGCTGTTGTTGTCCCTGCCCTGTCCGACCACCATCTGCAGGGAACACCCAGCTGCCCCCTGGCCGTGATCCCACACTAGAAAAGCTGAAGAGAAGCATTACGATCACCTCCTCTCCTTTCTGGACAAAAAGGTGGAATTTCAAGAATGTCTCCCTTTTAAAGGGGCTGAGAACTTCATGTTCAATCACTTCCTTCATCCCTTATTTCTGATTTTTTTATTCGCCTGGTTTCAGTTTCTATCTATCCCACCTTGAAACACTTTTACATGTAAGCCACATTATGTTGTACAGCAAATCCCCTTTGAATATGTAACATCATGGGACACCTGTAAGTATGTACAGTATCGCTGAGAAACAGCTTGAGATTTCCCCTCCTGTAAGTATCCATAAGCCATCTTCCAAAGCTCCTAAAAAAATATCGCCCCCCCCCCCCCCCCCCCCCCGTTGCCCCAGTACTCTGGAAAGGCAGGACATTCATAAAGTTGGAGTAGTTGAAACAACAAATATTCTCCTGCCATTTTGTCCAATGATGACTGCAGATGCTACAGGGAACGGTAAGCTTCTGCAGTCTGCTTCAGCATCCACAACCACTGGATTACAGATGTTAGTACAGAGAACTGCCCGGTTCTACCAGCACTGATTTCGTGGACCTGCTAACCCCAGATTGGTCTAACCACTTTTTGAACGCATCTAAACCACCAGCTTCCACAAATGCTTAGAACAACCAGGTCCAGAAGTCTGTTGCTGCTTTTTAAAGAAGTCCTACCCTGGGATAGGTAGCTGCTCCTCTGCCTTCAGCTCAGCTGCCCTTCTCTGCACATTTTCCAACTCTGCTGAAGATGCAACAAGAAACACACAACACAACAGATTTAGTCACACGCTCACCTACTGAAATTCACTCAGCACATTACTCAACGACCCTAGTCCTTAATCAGATTAGTATTTCAGCCCTTCAAAAAATAAAACAACAACGCATACTACCTGCAGCAAGCAAGCACCCAGCATGCCAACAATAACCGAGTCAATACCAGGGAGATAAATCCCAATAGTCCCAGGCCATGCCATGCCAAACAATATGTGGTTTGCCCACTCATCTGCAATAGAGTTTCTTTCACAAGCCAAAAACCCCACACCACTCACTGCACTCCCAAACATCAGCAAGCACAGCAGACACCTGAAAATCCTGTTTGACTTCCCAGCAATGACTTTTCCCATTCAGCTGGCAGCAAGCTACAAACTTCAGAGAAGCGTGGCATTTTTCAAGGATGGTAGAACTGAAGGCATCTTCTTCATTACTTGTAGGATGAATTATGTATTTAATTAGAAGCAGCCTTAACGAAAAGCTGCTGAAGTTGAACACAGAGGATAAGTCTCACTTCACGCAAGGAGGCAAACCCACGCGCTAAAGCAGATGCCAGAACCATCCACCTCTGTGCACAGTCTCACACACACTAAAATCTTCTCTCAGAAGCTGCAGTAAAGTGCTATTTCGCACAGATAAACTTAATGTTACCTCAAAGGTAAACAGTACCACTCACACAGTTCAGAAATTGCATCTATATGAGGCCACTTCGATTCAACTTCCACTTTCAATCCCTAATCTTCAGCGTAGCTGTCATTCAAAACATTCATTACCAAGTAATCTGTCCTATGCACGAAGTAGCATCTGCCTTCTTTGAAGCCTTAATACCCACTGGTGAGGATTGCTTTGTACCAGTAGACATTTTGAACTGCATTCAGATAGAGAGTTAATCACTGCCAACAGCAGCACTGGAAGCATCAGTCAGTGATCCAACACAAAAAGCTTTTCAGCATCACCAAGCCTCAAAGCTCCGTCCACCACAGAAAAGCAGCTTTTACATTTTAATATAGATACAAGTAGGAAAAGTCCTTGTAACACAAGGTCATACCAAGCTTGCTAGAAGACTAAATTTAGCCACCTGTGCCTCAGGCAAGTCTGTTAGTTATGGGGAACTCAGATACTGGTACTGAGCACTGGTCCCTTGGAAGACTTGACTCCACTTCATTGCAAATGATCTCAAAACTGTTAACAGGGAGCCTGATCTCAATTAATCAGAGGAGACTTATTTGAATACCATTCAAAACTAGCATCAGGACACTGCAATACTATTTTAAGGCTGGTTTGCTCAAGTAGTATAATAAACTATTACTACGTTCAATGTCAGAGTCAGTAAGAGAGGAGCTCAAGAAGATTTAACAGATGGGGCTTCAGCACAAATGTACTTTAGAACACCTCCTTAGCAAGCATATTTCCTACTCTAACACGCCTCACACTACAGTTACAACATGCTATAGAAGAGCAGATCAACAAGAACACAGGGATTATTTCAGGCTTTTGTAAATGTTAGCAGAGACTGATGAACAGTTTGTGAAGACAAGCCCCAGTTTATAAAGAGGTGTCACAGTGAACAGCTTTGTCAAACATTTAATAATTGTTCAAGCCAAAAAGATGACTCAGATTCTTCAGCTGTGTTTGTCTTACGATCAGTATCAGCCACAAGTCCACAAAAGGACCACAACACTGACTGAGGTTCAACGTCCAGGATCATGGCAAGAGTTGAACAAATTTACCCACAAGGAAAAAAAGAAAAAAAAGTTACAGAATTTTGTTTCAAGACACCACTGAGGACTATCCACACTATCTGCCTCAGCCCTATAGGCCTTCAGAGACTCTGAAGAACCTCCTTTGGTGCAAGAAACCAAATTACAAACAAAACCAGGATTAGTAAGATGACTGCACCAAGTCCAAATGAGCACAACATTTCTTGCACTAGATGCTGAGTATATATGGTCCAACTAGACACCTGTAAGTCACAGTCCATCCCCTCAAATATCTGCAAACAGATGGTAACACAGTAGGCTGCCTGAACGTCCAACACTCACTCTGCACATAGCTGCTCTTACATCTGAACCTGCCCCTGCAGCATCCCCAGCCAGGAGGATGCTGAGACCCTCAAGTCTCCCAGCCTGTACACTGTGAGCCAAAACCCTGACCTACTGCCACAGCAGCCAAGTCACCCCCAAAACCCCATCTGTGATCACATCATCTCCTTAATGTTGAAGCACTGAGTTTTCTGCAGAGACCAGAAAGAACAGAACAAGTAGTTCCAAAACATCACACTCCCAATTGTAGATCTTGACAAGTGAAGGCACACTGGCACACGCAATAACTACTAACATTTAGAAATGATAAAAATCACTGAGTACCAGTGCTGTATCCTATACAGTGCGTAAATCTAGACAAAAACAAAAGACTGCGTATTGGTTTGGAGCCTAATACCAGTTTTAGATCTTAACCACTGAACAACATAAATTTCAGCGGAGATATTTTTCCCACAGAAGCAGAGAACAGGCGAACTATGATTTACCATCACTGGTGTTGCATCTATCACCAGTAAAACTGAAGCCTTAGCGCTGCCAACACTGCACAGAGCTTTTTCAGAATTAGAAACCTGTCAAAACCTTCCCAAACAGAGGACAGCTGGGAAGCAGTATCAGATGCCAAAGTGGCTGCAGGCCTGATCTCAGCTGCAGGATGATCAGTCAAGGAACCAGAGGGCCTCCAAACCATCTAACCTAGCACCAACACCAAGCCAGCTGAGGCAAACCGTGGCTAGCAAAATAGGACTGCAACCACGGAGCAAGCATTTTCAGGGAATAATTTTCATTATTCAGCACACATAGCACATTATTTTTGAAACATTTATTTCCATCTAAGAAGCATGTATTGCTTATTTCCATCTAAGAAGCATTACTTAAAGCATGTATTGCCTCAGCCCCTCCCTCCCAGTGCAAACCAGTGTTGTGACCTGCTGCTGCAGCCCTGCCAAAAAGCAGCAGCAAGATCAAGTCTTCATGAGCCTCCTAAAGGTGGGACCTTTGAAGTCTTAACTTGGACTTGAAAAGAGACAGCTACGAAGTATGTGGTCTCTGCTTCATTAAAATAAGACATTACAAGTTCTTAATTTTCATATGTTCATTGAAACTTGTTCTTTTAAGATCTAGGAAATAAAAACAAGCTGTAGAAACCGGTCTTGCACGTTACAAAGGAAGACAGTTATAAGGTACCTAAGGACAGCCAGGCTAGCCAAAGTGGGGTTGCTACGGGACTTAAGAGTTAAGCAGCTCACACCAAACTTGAGAAGAGCTGAATTCTTTCATTACACTTGCACTGGCACTGTCAATGGAACACAATTATAAACTGTATTTTAGAGGACTTCCTCTCATTTGTTTTAATAGACCTAAATAGGTGGAAGTCAGATCTACAAGGAATTTTGAGACACGAGGAATGAAAGGTTGAAGACCCAGTAAGTCTAAGATACTTGAAATTGCTACTCTTCAGAAACCCACCTAAAGAATTTTATCCAAGACAGTAATAACTCAATTCATATGCTCCCCCTTAGTGTCAGGAAGACTAGACAGATGTAGGCAGATTTCCTTCAAGTTAGTTTTTCCTGTAGTGTGTTCTCCACTAATGTGAAGGAAGAAAAACAACTGCATCTGGATCTACTCTCCAACCTCTGTAACTCAAACAGATGCGCAGCAGCTAGCAAAGAAACAACGACTTTGGTTTGTCATTTCTACAAAAAAGATGTTACCCTAATTACAGGTGCAACAAAGTATTTAAGAAAAAACACATGCAGATTTCAACCTCATAAGCACTCAAGATTTTCTGCTACATTAGATGAGTTAAATTATGAATTGAGCTTCATACCTAATTGCCAAAATGGAAGTGACCACATTTTTCAATGTAAAATAGCTCCACAGAACACACACTTCAGACTGGTTGGCTTCACAGACTTCAGGTAGGTTTCTCCTACAACTTAATTAACGTAACCTCAGCGCTGAAGTACAGTGATTCCTTGTGGGTTGGAAAAAAGGAGTAGCTCTATAGAAAGCAGGTATTCCAGGGTTTCCTTAGCATCATCACAAACTGCATAAACTCACCAAGTTTATCAGTAGACATTAAAACACATATATAGGACAGCAACTGCTCAGGATATTTAATAAATGATGTGGCCTCTTCTAATGTACCAAACGCCATATGGCCAACTCATCTTGGAAGACTACAGAAATGCAGCAGCTTCAGAAAAAAAGACAGTGGATTCAGGACTGCAAAGAAACCTTTGCTTCTTTGTAAACAGCCAAAATTTTCCCAGCCTAAAGGAATGTCATAATATAACCATAAGAAAAAAAAAATAAAAAATAAAGGAGCAGGATAGCTGAGGCAGACAGGAAAATAGTTTTCCCATCTCAGCACTGAATATCCCCAGTTCCCACATTAAATGCTAGGAGTAGCAAATCCAAGCCATTCAATTGTCTTCCACAAAGAAGAAACTGTCAGGCTAATCTTCAGGGTAGAATTGCTGTCAACTCTTCAGGCTATTAAGTTATTATCCAGAAGAGATTTGCTCACAGACGAGCAAACCAAAACAGAAGATTCAGACAGGTAAGAGACACCTATCCATTTTGAAAAATGAGCTGCTCTAAATAGATCTTACAGGAAGGAATAAAATATAAAGAGCCAGAAGAGAATGGTGGTAATCTCACGCTGATTGCATTTCATTGCTCGTTTTTGCCAACTTCTAGAAATAAGCAGTCTTTTAAAAGGTAGGTAGCGTCTGATGAACCAGAGATCACACAGGTCATTTGGGGTTAAAATACCTCCTCCCTCTGTAAAAAAGGAAAGGTCTAAGGGAATTTAATATGGAATACAGTGATCAAGCAGGCACAACAAGTCTGAAATTTTACCTCTCTGTAGAATCATAGAACAGTTTGGGTCGGAAGAGACCTTCAAAGATCACCTACTCCAACCCCCCTGCCATGGGCAGGAATAGCTGCCACTAGACCAGGTTGCACAAAGCCCCGTCCAGCCTGGCCTTGAACACTTCCAGGGATGGGGCACCCACAGCTTCTCTGGACAACTTGTGCCAGTGACTCACCCCTCTCACCATAAAACCTCTCTTCCTCATATCCAATCTAAACCTATCCTCTCTTTCAGGCTAGAACTGTTGCCCCTTGTCCAGTCACTGCAGGCTCTGGTAAAAAGTCTGTCCCCATCCGTCTTATAAGCCCCCTTTCTGTACTGAAAGGCCACAGTAAGGCCTCCCCGGAGCCTTCCCTTCTCCAGCCTGGACAACCCCAACTCTCTCAGCCTCTCTCCACAGGAGAGGTGTTCCAGCCCTCAGATCATTTTCACAGACCCACTCTAACAGAGGACCCATTCTTGTACTTGGGGACCCCAGAGCTGGACACAGTGCTCCAGGTGGGGTCTCAGGAGAGTGGAGCAGAGGGGGAGAATCACCTCCTTTGAGGCAATTCCTTTACATCCTGCAAACCTTGCTTCCCACACTGGCATTTCTGCCCCTGTAGACTGAAGCCTTCAGTTGTCTTCGCTCGCTGCAGTCAAGGTGACCACTGACGTAGTTTCATCAAAACCAGGAACTTTGCAGGACTCCAAAGGGTGTATCTTCAGTGACCACCTGTTTGTGCAGGAACATGCTACTAAATGTCAGGAAGAAGTCGCTGCCCATGGCCCACAAGGGTACAGCTCGCATTTGATGAAGGGAAGTTTGTGGAGGCAAAATACAGGCTAAGAATAGGAAGGCAAAAACCAAGAGTTGTGCGACAGCATCTCAAAGACTTGCTCCCACACTCAGGCTTGGATTCACCAGGAACTGAGAAGGTTTTTGGACAACTGGAAGCCTGTGCAAGAACGAGGACTGAATTAATAAAAAAAAAAAAAAGCACCAGAACACTGGCACTTGCCATCAAGGTCAAAGGCTCCTCTGACACTTCAGAAGAGGAGCAGAGAAAGCCAGCAGATACAGAGAGGCATGCATTTAAGGACAATGCAGCTTTTGGGGCAAAAAAGCTGATTCATAAGAACTTCATTCCTCCAAACCCCCTACAGAAGGGACAAGAAATAGCCATGTAAAAATCATAAGCCAGAAAAAAAATCAATACAGTACAAATAAAATAAGATGGGAAAACAAAAACACATTTGTGCTTTGCTTTTTCACAAATGCTGGAAGTCTAGAAGTAAGATGAAAAACTCAAATGTCTGTTTTTCAAGAGATAACATGGATGTAGGGGGCTCATTCAAATCCACAGTGGAGCGCAGACAAGTCAATGGGACATTCAAAGGATACACAGACTAAGCAAACCTTTAGAGGATCTAAGCCTTCTTCAGCATACACTGCCATTTGAGTAATCTAAGTTTACTATGTCAGCAAGAAATACCCTGTAAACCAGAATTCCAAGCTTAAACCAGAAAAATACAATCTCAGCCACCCAAGCAGCAATAGCAGCTGTCACGCTACCACCAGAGGGTTGTACAAGCACAAAACAGTGCATGAAACGAAGACTTCAAATGCCTCCACATAAACTGCGTGTCAGGTCAACACATAACACCAAGACTAAATTCTTAAATAGCATAAAGCAACGCCTGCCCAGCAGTGGATGAGAGAAGTAGCAATTCCTGCCTTCACCTCGAATGGTGGCTGGAGTATTGGTGTGAGCCCCTACTGTGCAATCTGACAGTGATGTAGGAGTAATAGAAGCCAATCCACCCAGTACAGCAAAGCTAAATGTCCAAGAAAGAAGCTACATAAAAATCTGTAAGATTAAAAAAGAGAAAAGTATGGAGTAGCACAATTTATTACTGGGTTAAATAATCATCAGACAATGTCTCCCAGAAGTTAAAACTGTGTTTTACACCCAGCATGCTGAGCTTAGCCTTTTCCACTCTCCCTGCTTGACCCCAGTAAGGCAAGCCAAGCAGTTAAGGCTTTGGGTGGCAAAGGACCTCTCAGAAGACAAGGTGACAGAAACCACCTCACTTTACATGCAATGTCCAGCAGGAGGAGGACTGGGAGGTCCCCCACATAGTTTCTTGGTTAAAGCTGCATGAGGGTACCTGAAAGCCACTTGCACCAGCTTTCACAGAACAATTCAGAGGCATCTGAGCAACCACAAAACAGGGAGTCAAGCCAGACAAATCAGAGTTATCCTAAAGAATGGACTAAATGGATGTAGGGCTAATTATATTTTGTAAAATGAAGTCATGTCTCAGGAGTCAGTTGGAGGTTGTTGTCTTCCCCCCCCCTCCCCCTTCTTCCTTTTGCAGGAAACAAAGCATGTGAACAAGGAAAAGGCAACTGACATACTTCATTGAAAAAACCATACTTACTACATGACAAGATCCTTCAAAGCTCTTTGGAGAACAAAACTCTATAGGATAAAAGGAAAAATCCTTCACATGTGTCAATAACTGGTTAAAAAAAAAGATAAGGAGGGGGGACGAAAGGCATCACTGGTCAGTCTTGTAGCAGAGGGGACTCTCCAAAAGGTTCCGTTTCCCTGAACTATACTGAGCTGTACAAGAGAAGGTAGTACTAAGATGACAACATTTGCTACTCTGAGTAATTCAACATGATCAGTAAATAAGAGCAATAACTCTAAGGAACTGCAGTAAAACCTTGTGATACGAGTGGGTGATACAATTCACAGCACATCAGGAACAACCACCCTAACTTCCACTTAAAAAAATATGACAGACTGAACACTCAAGGCAACACTGGGGAACAGGACACCAGGGCTATGGCAGAGTATTCCACAACAACTGTAGCTCCATCATCTTTTTGATCACTAACGAACAACAAGAAGGTCTGTAATTACAGACACAATAGTATAGAATAAAATACAAATCCACAGCATACAGTGTTTTCTGAAGAGGCACCCACACCACAAATACCACCTCCTGATCCGATCAGCACCTCTGCCAACCTCCCCTATTCGCTTGCGTGGCACCTCCTGCCATACTGATTTTAAGGAGGTTGGAGAAGAGGTGGCAATGACATGAAGAGCATGGAGAAGAGACCTGAAAAGGAAAGATGAGGACAATTCAGCCCAGCCAAGAGACCACCAGGAATGGAAGAAGTAGTTTCCTGAAATTGTGAATGTCATGGAGAAAGTGAAGAAGTAATTTGTTCTGAATTTGTTTCTTGCTGATTTTTTTTGGACAGCCCCAGTTCTTGTTTTCTGTCTCTTCCTCACATGTAGACCACATAGAGGGTAGCCTATATACATAGCGTCTGGCTTTGTGTCTCTCTGCAAGGTAGTGAGTATCAAGATGATTCAAAGTGAGAGGACAAATCCACAAAAGAGAAGTATGAAGGTTACTAAATTCAAACACCTGGCTCAGGGAGGTCACAAAATGCTGGAGAGAGAAAAATAAAGCAATACTTCCCCAGACCAGATCTGCTGTATCTGCATACTCCCCTCCCCAGGCATCTGCTACTGGTTACCAGTGAGCAGGATACCAGGCCAGATGGATTCCTGGTCTCATCTGGCAGCACTTTTTAAGGCATTATGAAGGATTTCATCTGTTAACCTGAAAATATGCAGCAGCTGATTGCTTCAGAAGAGCTGGAAATTAGTTTAAAAACCACGAAAAAGGGGGCAACCTCAGTGTAAGGAAGGCAGTAAGTGGCTGTGAACCGGGCTGCACTTACGATCTCACTCAGCTCCCAACCCCTCTTGCAATGGAGCTCTGTGGACCTGTCTGCTTGATCACTCTCACCAGGATATTTTCCATCAGCAACTTTGGCACAGGAAGTCAAATAGTTGTCAATACAGAGACCTGGAACAGCATAAAAACCTCCTACAGAAGAGTAAGATAAATGGACTGGAATGAGGCAAGGTCATACACTTCAGACTTCGCAAGAAATAGTACTATGAACTGGAAAGCTCTTTAATCCAAAGGGAAAATGAGACACACACACAGGTTATTAGCTTGTTGCTGTGACCTGTGAGGCACCAACCTGATTCAGATGTGAAAGATAACGGCACAAAGAAATTACCTGTGGCACCACACAGCATCCCAGAGAAACCTCCCCTGTCATTCTGTGCCCTGCTCCGGTCAAGGGCATTCAGGGATTATTATCTTTAAGCAAACCCATGCACATAAAAGACCAACAGAGAACGTAAAAAGGCAACTGCAAGGTTGGTGTGCATGGTTTGGAAATAAGAAGCCAAGAGGTGAGTGCTTTCTGAAAGCACCAAAGGAGGGAAGAGCTGTTTTTATAAGAGGCAACACTGGCACAAACATAGATAGGTATGTCCTGGCCACAGATAAATTTGTTGTGAGAATCTGGTGCAAGTTTCCAACCAACATGGCCAGAGGATAACAGAAGATCTTTTCACATGAAAATCAAAGCAAGAAGCCCAAATCAGCTTAAGGCAGCAAAGACTTTAGGCCAGCACTTAAAAATATGGTGCTATGGACTTGCAGAGTAAAGCAGAGAGCTGTGCCTCATGTTCCTCACAGCCCAACAGCTCTTAAAAAATAAAAAAGGCATCAGCTAGACACTTTGCTGAGTCCAGAAAAAGCAATTTCAGGGCAGGCAACATTTGAAGAAACACTTGTATCTAAACAAAGTTTAGGTACTTATGCAAAGCATAAGTGTAAAGCTCTGATTTTTTCAAGGGGATAGTCTAAAATTTCACTGGAGTCAGCAATACTTTTGCCAAAAGGTTGCACTATCAGCTGTACCACAGTACCACTACACCGGCAGCTGGAATCTCAATTTGGAGAGCAGAGATTCCCTTGGCCAGTTCTCACCACGATCCTTCACACTTTCTAAGTGCATCAGGTTGTTTTATTTTTTTACTAAGAATTATTTTTTTTTCTACACACCATAATATTTAAATTCCTTTCTTATCTGGTCACAACTTGCCAGGGGTCACCCTCCCTGTACAAGAACTCTTGTTGATATTTATCACTGGCAGCATCTCCAGGTCATCCCAGACTCAAAGAGCTCTAGTGTCAGCCCAGCTTCACAGAGAGAAGACCACTCTGTGCGTCTCTCTACAACAGCAATGTAATAAACCCCAAATTCTCCTATCAGTAACATTTCACCACCTAGGCAACACTTCCAAAACTTCAGCAACTGGCAAGCAGCGAGGAATCCTCCACGGCTTTTGCAGCCTGAAGAAAGCAACCTCCCTAAACTTGTAACTCAAAGGCACTCTTTGTATTTTTTGGAATGCATCTGTGGGAAAGCGCTGCTAATATTTGGTAAGAGCTTCTCAATGGCAACAAAGCTTATACTTCTCAGTTCACCCATCGTCCTCTCCCAGCAGGCTGACAGAGTCCAAGTTACCACCACAGCATTAAATTGGGGATGTAGAGAAGATGGTTTATTTAGGCAAATCACAGCCAGTAGCTGAGGAGCTGAGAGAAGGAAAAGGCAAGTCCTGAAGAACTTGGGGAGTGGCAGCATAAGCTGGTTACACATATGCATTAGGTCACTGATTAAAAAAAAAAAAATCAAATCTGAGATCACACCCACGACAGCGTGACTTCAACCAGGCCACCAGGAGCTGACAACGAGGAAAGTGGAAAATCTCACACGGGAAGGGTGATGGCGGACATGAAGCCAGGAGAGAGGAGGCAGCAGGTATCAGTGACTGGCTGGGAGCTGGGCAACACTTTCTACGCACTGAAACGTCAAGTCACTGTTGAGAAAGGCCACAGAGGACGGTCGCCAGCAGTGAAACCCATTGGGAAGGGAAGACAACAATCTCATGACAATTTGGACAAGACAACGAACCCCAGCCCCTGAAGTTTCATCCTGTGTCAAACAGCACGTATGTATGTTTCCCAGATACGGGGGGAACAGGTAACTTCTCCACACAAAGAAGTTGTAAATACAGGCACGGTCACACGGAGTGCTTTGTTCCCCTTAGATCCGGGAACACCATCAGCTTTAGAAAAAGAGGTCCCAAGCCGCCTGCGGTCCCCACCAGGTGCCTTGCCCTGCCCCGGCCCCAGCCCCGGCCGGCGATGGCCCACAGCCACCCCGAGGTGCGCCCCCCGCCCCGCACCCGCCTCCCCCGCGGGCGGGCAGCTAACGGCCCCACGCACAGGAGAAAGCGACTCCGCGCCTCCCCCGGGCGGCCGAGCCCCTCACCCAGCCGGTCTCCCCGCCCGCTCCCCGGGGCGAGGCGGGACACCCCCGGCGTCCAGCTGGGCCAGCAGCCGCGCTCACCCAGGGGCCTCTCGGGCCGTTCCAGGGGAGCCCCCGCGGCCCCCAGCGCCAGCCCCGTCTGTCCCCCGACCCCCGCCGCAGCCTTTCACGCCGGGAGAAGCGCGGCAGGTTCCCCCCCGCCCCGGGGAGGGCTGAAGCGGCGAGCCCGGCGGAGCCTCCCCCGCCACGGCGGGAGGCGCGGCCCCGGGAAGGCTGCCGGGCCGCGCCGCGGAGGGAAGCGCCCGCCCCCGCCACCGCCCAGACCCCGCAGCGACGGCAGCCCCGCCGCCCCCCGCGCCCGTACCTAGCTGCGGCGGCGCTGGGCTCCCGGGCAGGTGGGCGGGCGGGCGGGTGAGCTGGGCCGGGCCGGGCCGGGCCGAGCTGAGCTGAGCCGGGCACCGCCGCTGCTCTCCCCGCGCCCCGCCGCGGCTCCTCCCTCCGCCGCGCTCGACGGGGAGGGCCCCGACCCGGAAGCGCTCAGCCCGCCGCCCCGCCCCACGGCGAGCACCGCCCTATGGCAGCAGCGCGCCCGCGCCGCCCGCGCCCGTTTCCGGGGCACCGGGCTCGCCCTAGCAACCGCGTTCCGTCGCTAGGCGGAAGTGGTGCCCGGCGCGGCCGCGGGCAGGCCGCGGGGGGGGGGGAAGCTGAGCGGGGCCGAGGGGGTTGGGCTGTGCCCGGGGCGCAGCGCCCCGCCTCACCGCAGCCGCTGTCTGTCCCTCCCGCTGCTCCCGGCCCGCAAACAGCCGCCGCGCCTGTGGGAGGGGAACAACGGGGCTGCAAAGCGCTGGGGGAGCACAGGCCGCTCCCGCCGCAGCCCCCGGCCCGCGGAAAGCCCGTGAGGCCCCGGCTCCCAGCCGCCGCCGAGGGGACGGGGCAGGGCGGGAGCAGACACCGCGGGGGCCGTCACCCGAATCTCCCAGGCCGCGCCTGGCCAAGGGCTCGCGTTTCCTAGGTGAATGCTGTAAACCGAAATATTCCTTGAAAACCGGTTAAAAAACACGGCTTGGAAACGCTTGGTTCTGGCACACGGCTCGCCGGCGCCCCGCCCGCGGGCAGCCTCGGTAACCGGCCACACGCTGCACAGCCCACCAGCCCATGGCCCGTGCCAAGGATGAGCTGCGGGTTAACCTGGAGAATTTGTTTAGGTCCAAAATTTAGGCATTTAAATTACATGTTTTCCCCACTACCTCATATTCCTGAGGCAGGATTGTAAATTTTCCCCTGGTGCCATAATTAAGCTGAAAGTAAAGCCTGGTTTTAGTAAAATTGCTAATATTTCACTTTAGCTTTTTTGCTTACTCTTTCTTTCATTATACACATGCAGCCTGCCGACTCAGTTATAATATTATACCTTTTAAGTTGATATTATTATCAAAAATAGCATGCCTTAATCCACCCACCCGAACAGCCCATCCCTGCATCAGCACGACTTGACACTATTCCAAGCCTCTGCTCTGGGATGAGCTTATTTTGCATTTTTTGATTCTTTGTGATATTACTAAGGGAAAAAAATACTATTAGCATCAGTCCATCTTTGATAAAAGGAAGAGGCACTGGGGATGAAGCACTTCTGCAATGTTTGGTTTCAAGGCCCCCATTTTTTTAAGTGCCATGCGCAGAAAATGGTACAGATTCACCGAAGCAGCTTATGTTATTCTAGAGCTGCAGGCGCATCCCCGGAGGGCTCAGGGCCAGTCGCATCCCTGTTTGCATTTTGAAATACACTTCACCATTCAGATAGAAATTCTGTGGTCACCTGAATTTCCCCCATTTCTGCTCTGAACCATCTGGGAGCTCCCAAAGAGCATCTTAATTCTGAAAACGTGTTTATCATCAAACAATTGTAGCCTGAGTAATTCTTTCATTAAGTCATATTAAACATGCAGATTCTCATTAGCCCCACAATAATCCTATGGGAGTTTATCGAAGACCAGCCTGCATGTTGAAAGACATATGGGGTGAAGGGAGCTCACAGATGACTCAAAGATGTTTTGGGTGAGCTAGGACCACCCCACCAGGGGTTTTACTGGCCAACACTCGGCTCCTCATCCTTGACCAAGACAGGTGAGAAACCGGCCTGATTCCCAAGCGCCTTATTATGAACAGAGATGAAATGTCCTGTTTTTATTCTTGAAACTGCTGCAGTGTCTCCAGTTGGGATGAACCAGCTTGTTGCTCTGGCTGGAGCTGGTGGGCAGGACAATACCCCTTTGTGCAGGGCATTGGGAAGGACAATGACGCTCCTGTTCAGGATCAGGCACAGGGAGGCACCACCCCGACACAGGCAGCGTGGGCAGTGGGGATCCTGCAAGGCACAAGTGCAAAGAGACCTCGTATCCTTTTGGGTAATGCTGGCTGTGGGCGTGCAAAGAGAAATAAAACAAAGTCAAAGAATAAATAAAAAGATTAAAAGAACATTTTCTGGCAGGAGAGAGAGAGAGCAGAGGAGCAACCATGTAGCATGAGAAGGTACCCGGGTCTTGTCCTTCTCGCTCCCAATGGACATAGCTGCCTCTGTAATCATTCAGTCCGGAGCAGGAATATATGTGAACAGGCTTGGCATTTACTGAAATTAACAGCACTCCTGTGAGAGAGGGCATCCTGTGCAACTCCCTTAGCAAAGCAAGCAGCATCTGAACACAAAACTGTGGCGTCTGCAGCAGGGAGGCTTTATTTGAAGGAGCAGAAAGTAAAAAGCCAGCAATATAAAGTGGACATCATACACGCCACAGTGCAGCATAGTGTGGTAACAGCTGCTTTTTTTTTTTTTTTTTTTGGGGGGGGGGGGGAGGGCGGAGAAGCATTGAAATTCAGAAAAAAAGAGATGAAACCCCCTCATCTGGGAGATGGGGTCCTGAGGTTTCACGTTGGATTTCCCACAGCGGGGTGAGAGGGCTGCAGCCTGACAGCTGATGGCCCTCTCCCCCTCCCCTCGGTCTTCATCCCTGCGGCAGGGACATCTGCTCACCCTGCCAAACAGCTGCCCCCCTGCACGGCCCTGGCTGCAGGACAGCCGGAGGAGATCCTTCCAGCCCAGCCTAGCTACAGCCAACAGAAATGTTCAGTCTGGCCTGTTTTGGACATGAGGGGAGAAGCTTGAAAATGCTCTGAAGCAGCAGCAATTTCTGATTATCCCATGTTACCTCAAGAGAGAAAAGCCTCAGGCTACAGGGATGGAAACGATGGGGTCTGTTCCATTGCTCTCTCTTGCCCAGACAAAGCAATTTTGCCCCCAAGATTTAAAATGCAACATATTAGAACCTTAGGATTTCTTATTTTCTCAACACTACTATCTCCTCTCCTAAATACCCTTTTTGCGCTCATTTTGCAGTTACTTTTGGAGCATTGAAGGGCACCTACTGAAACACATGTCCAGCCATGCCAGCAGTGAACCCCCTGTGCTCCCACCCAGTCTCCATGTCCCCCTTGCTGGCTCTCTCCGCAAGCCATCCCTTGCCCCTTTCCCCCTTCCCACCCCCAACATCACCAACCACCTGGCAGCAGCTCAGTCCAAGCCCCAGCATGGAGGGAGAAGGGGCGTTTGGGCCAGTCTGTGGAGAACCAGCCCTTTTTCCAGGGAAGAAACCATGCTCCTGCTGGCCTGGGTTGGCTTGGTGGAGCAAGAGCCATCAAGGAGCCGGGACCAGCAATGAACCACTCATGATGTAGCTCCATCCAGCACCCCCAGGAAAGGTCCAGGTGCCCCCAGCTGGGTTCAAGGGGTGCTCCTGGATCTTTCAGGTGTGGGTGTGGGGCCAGCTGAGGCCATGCAGGGCAGTTTTATGCTCATTAGTGCTCTCAAGGCTGTGATGTTCTCATCTCAAGGGTCAGAAAAATAATTTGGACTATCTGCAGAAAACCACGTGTTGGAGATGGGGGAAAAAAATCTGGTTTGGGGGTGCAGGTTCTCCTCACTGCCCATCACTGCCCCTCCAGCGCCGGCTTTGAGCACGGTGATTTAGCTGATGAAACGGTGGGTGATTTTGTTGATGCCATTTTCCTGGGGAGACCATTATCTGGCAAGATAACACTAACTCTTAGGAAATTATGAGCAATTTCAGTCTCTCATCCATATGCTTATATATTCCCTGCATGTTACTTAAATAAATTAATTTGAATAAATTAACTTGAAGAAGGCTGTATGAGCAGTTGCCCTGGTCCCTAGCACAGTCCAGCATTTGGTAGCTGGAGATGCTGCTGACATCTATTGTCAGCTCTCGGTATTTAAGTCTTTTAAAAAAGTAGATTGTTGTAGAAAAAGTTAAGCCAAAACTTCGAGCTAGCAGCTTAAACATTAATAAAAGCTAGAACAGACAGACCTAGCAGCTTAAAGATTAACAGTTGAAGTAGACAAATCCTGTAGATCCTCGTATATGACCTGTAACAATCTTATTTCAACATGCTGAATACCGAACTACAGAATCAGCCCAAACCGACCTAAAAGGATGTCATATTGTGTAAGATGACCACTTAGTAACTTCTTAGTAATGAAGCAGCAAACAAAACAAACGAATAAAAAGCAAGAAGACCCCAGACCTTAATATTACTACTAGTCCTAACTATTGCATGAGGGGTGGGGAACTTAAATTGTAAGTGTATAATTGCCCAGGGGTTTCTTTGTTCAGGGTACCTTTTCCGGGGCACAAGATGGAGCGCTATTAATAAAAGGTACTTCCATAAAGGAATCAATCTTTCAGCTTATTGATTCAGAAGAAACCTAGAGTCAAACCCTGTTACAGTGGCTAGTATGCGGAGTTTCTGTAACATTTAAAAGCATATTAGTAAGTTGAGATTAATACATCGGTCAATGCTGAGTCACAGTGGGTCTTACTTTTGCTGCAGGTCTCAAATTGCTCCCATTCTCTATTTTATAAATTAAATTGAATATTCTAATTATGGATGGCCTTCACAAGCACCAGGCTTTAGCTGGTTTTGTATTCCTCTTCTTTCCCTCTGGCCCTGTAAAGAATCAAGAAGTTGCACTGTTTATATGGATTTAACCAAAAGAGGAGTTATTTAATAGTTCTTCAAACTTACAAGAAATGAGCTCAAAAGTGAAAACTACTTTGTAGTAATAATGACTAACTGGATTTCCACCTGACTGTTCCCCTTAAGAGGTTCTCCAGACTATACCTCTTGCCCTAAGACTCTAGAAATCCCATTGCACAGGGGTAACCTCTACTAGGTGCTGTAACATTACACGAAATATAGTGATGCAGCCACTTCATCCTTGTCTGAAATTTATTTTCAACACCATACATGACCTTTCTTTACCATGTTAAACTTTGCTATTAATTATATTGCTAGACAAAAGCATTTGTAGCGATAGATAGAAATTGTTTAGCAATATATTTGGGGTCACACAGCACAGGTATAGCTCCCCAAGTGCTATTTTAAGGAAAATTTTACTAGATCAACAATAGCTGGAGAAAAAAAACAAAAACACAACAGGGAAGCTTTTAGATGTGGAAATCTTCTGCAATTCTTTGGGCTCTTATCTATAAATTCTATTTTGGGTCATCCGGAGCTCTTTTGCTTCAGCAGTATCTCCCTCTTAAGATAATTCTACTCATTTTCAGAACAGCTGCGTGCTATTCCAGTTTCCCATACAAAGCTGAACTCAAAAGTTAGCACCAGAGGCACAGCTAGAGCTAAATCAGCTCCAGTGCAGCATCCCCACTCACACACTGAAGTTAACTCTCCTGTATTCCCACAGGGATGGGAATGTAAGCAAGCAAACACCTTTTCCTGCATTTTGCCCAGAGACTGCTGTTCCTGGAAAAAAACTTTGGGCTTTAGCTTCAAGATTGCATTTCCGGATGTAAACAGTAGGACTGTATCTGCAGAGTGAGCATATTTATTTATTTATTTGAAGCAAAAACCATTTAAGCTGCTCCTTAATACTGAGTTTTGCTCTTTTGTGAGATTTTACAGCAGGAAAGATGTGCTATTCCCCACTTGGGAATGCCTACCCCTGGTCTCATTAAGTGTGAGCATCGGAACTATGCCAGCCCGTATCCTCACACAAACGAGCCCTCAGTGGCACCAGGAGTACATTCAGGCTAATGAAGGGGTAAGAGAGTATTTCTGTATGTTGAAAATCTGTCCTTTGCCAGAAAGGCTAAGTAACAAAGCTACTAAAGCCATTAAGATCTTCCTGGCCTTTCTGCACCAAGACAGAAAATGCCGGCTGTCAGAGTGCCAGCTGACCCATCTCCTGCACGACACAGGTACCGACCGGCTCGCCACAGGGAGTGCAGGGAAGATCTTAACAGCCTGCTCACTGTGTTATCTTACTAGCACTGTGCTTCAGTTCAATGAAAAATAATCAGAAAGCAGGTTATTTTTGTTATTCTTTGTGATGTCAGGGCAAAGAAGCCTGTAGTTTGTACAGCACATTATCACAAACTTATTCCCCTTAATTTACATAATTAAAAAAAAAATCTGTTCCAAAGAAATCTTCACTTGCTACTTCTCATTCAAACGATTTGAACTGCTTTTTTGTAACAACCCTCCATTTTACTTGTAGACTTTTCAGGAAGAGGCTTTCAGCCAGAATTCACCACTTGCTCCACGATAAATATACCTGACTGATCTACTAGAGCTGCCACTGATTTCTCCTCACATGCAAACATTCACCTTCTCATCAGCTCACCAATACCCTGATCCTTCGTGGTGCTTCTAAGGAAAAGACGAAGCAGAACCCAAGAGTAAGACCCATCACTTCTTTTCCACAAGACCCCACTCGCTTTTTCATATAAATTACCCCGGAATTTGTGTGGCAGCCTCAGGCACTTTACCATAACAAGTTTTATATATTTTTAGCAGTTCATTGCTTCTCAGGCTTCCAGGGTTTTGATTAGAATCATCCAGTTTGCTTTAATTAAACTTCAGCTCTAAATCATAGCAAGTGACAGCTGCCCTTCCACCTCACTGGTGTCTTTCCAAATCCTGTTTGTCCCACCTTGGGACAAAGAGGTCATCATTAACAGTTTTTACTTCAATAAAGAAATGACACTGATGTCTTTTCAGAATGCTTCACTGTATGAAAAACCTGGGGCTCTGCTTTCCACAAACAGAACCAGCATGATCACGCAAGTCTCAGACAGGCACAAAGCAATCAAAAAGTAACGGCTGCATGATATACAGGAGCCACCGAGGGGCTCGCAGGCCTCGCACACCGGGATGCCCCTGCCCGGCCCCTGCCTGCGGGGAGAGGCCACCGGCGCAGACCGCCGCGCCCCGCTCTCACCTCGGCAGGCGGCCGGCGATGGCCCCGCGTTGAGGCGGCTGCTGCCCAGCACAGCAGGCAGACCAGAGCGGCGGCGGTGACGACGACGACTACCCCCAATCCCCGGCCCGGTCTGCGCCCTTGCGGTAGCGCCCGCCGGGGCCCGCCCCCGCCCCGCCCCGCCTCGCCCCGCCCCGCCTCGCCTCGCCCCGCCCCGCCCCCGCCTCGCCCCGCCCCGCCCCGCCCCGCCTTGCCCTGCCCCTCGCGCCGCCGCCGCCCGGCCCGCGCGGGAGAGGCCGCCGCCCGTGGGGAAACGCTATTGCCCAGCGGCCGCCAGTGCGAGCGCCGAGGCGTGCGGGGCCTCTTCCGTCCGTACGGCGCGACGCGCGCTCCCCGCAGCCCGCCCGCCTGGGGCCGGGACCTGAACGCGGCCCCCTTCAGCGTGTGCCCCCTCAGCCCGCTCCCCGCAGCGCGGGTGCCCCTCACGGCGCTCCCCTCGGCGCCTCAGCCGCCGCTGAGCGCCGGCTGCCGCGGCCCCCCGGGCAGGTACGCCCGTCCGGGACGCACTGCGCCGCCGAAGGCCGCGCGGCCACGGCCATGGCCCCCGCCGCAGCCCGCCTGCGCGGGCCGGGCAGCCCTCAGCCCCAGCGCTGCTGCGGGCAGGGAGCGGCACACGGACCCCCGGGCCACGCTGCGCGGCGGGGCTCCCGCTGCGCCATCCCCGCCGCAGCCCGGCACTGGCCTCGGCCTCGCCGACGCGGCCGCAGCCCCGCGACACCGCTCTCGGCTGCCACAGAGGGTGACGGCTGTGCTCAGCTGCGGGCAGTGCCACCAAAACCAGCCAGCCTTCCCGAGGGAGTTTGTTCCCTTCCCAGCTGCTCGCAAAGGAAAAGCCTTGGCTCTGCGGTCTGCTGCCTGCCTACAGCACTTTAAAAAATGTCAGCGAGTGACGATGGCCGGGAGCATAGAAAGCCCTGCACCATCACACCTTGGTCAAGACGCTTTTTTCCTGCACCAGTGTGAGTTCAGGCACATTTAGCGTGAGTTCACAGGGAACAGGGTGGGAGGACTGCTCTGGCCAAAAATGATGTTTCTTTGTGTAAGGGACAAGGCCCAAGTGACTACCATGAGCCCAGATAATGCCCCGAGAAGGTCTCAGAAGTAGGGAAAGGGAGTCACAGGCTGCGGCCTGCACTGACTGTGTCTCAGCCACTCCTGGAACTGGGCCAAAAGGAGCTTCCAGAAGTCTAGGAGCCAGGGCCAAAACACAGGGGCCTCTCTAGCTCGCTCTTTCTCTGCATCAAACACCCGCGTTGGCAGGTCCAGTGCTGGATCCAGGACTGGTGATCTCCCTCTCTCTAGCACCTTCTCTCTCTTTTCTTGTAAAGCTGTTAAGTAACACAAGGCCTACCTCAGCTTCCCATAAAACTGCATAGCTTAGGTGGATATAATTGTGAGAGGGTCAACGTTTACAGAATGTTTGTTCCATTAAAGCTGATGTTTATGTACAGACCTTGGCTGTTCTCTCACCTTAGTTCCATGCTGAGGGGATTTGCAAATCTCAGCCACTCTGCCCTTCTTGTAGGTGGGAGATGATACTTTGTGGTCTTTTCCAGCATGACCTGTTCCTGGATCAAACGCACCACAGGACTGGGCAAGTGTCATGGTGGCACGTCAGTGGATGGGTAGTGCCAGAGGGTAATCCAGGTCCCTGGTGAGCAGGATAGCATGCCAGGAGGGACACCGAGGCAAGCTTGGGAGCCTAGCTAGGCATGGAGCCCAGCAACTAGGACGAAAGGATGGCATCACCGGTTTTCTCCTGCCTCCAGGCTATGCCTGGAGCTCCCTCTGACGTGCAAACAAAGTCTTGCTGTAGGAAGATCTAACTAAGCAGCACATGGCGGGGGGGGGGGGGGGGGGGGGGGTGGGGTGGGGTGGGGGGGGGGGGGGGTGGAAGGCCAGGCACCCCCAGTTTCAGTCAAAGATCGTGTAATGGCAAATTAAATCACAGTCTCCCTGATGCGAGGCTCTTTGTGGCAGCTGCACCCTGTGAACATGATGTGAGCTGTGCAGGCAGCTGAGGGTCTCACTGCGCCCTAGTCTGGCAGCTGCTGGGTCTGGGGGCTTTTGCCTTGGCCCAGGCAATGATCCTCACTGATACACAGCTGGAGCTGCATTTTTTCTAAGAAAACATTTTGTTCTCCAGTACATCCAATGTCTCAGCAGCTGTTGGTCCCACATACATTCCCTCCTTTTCCAGTAGTTATCGCTGCCTTTATCTCTTAATGTTCATCCTAATGTGTCTTTGCTTAATCAGGCTTTTAGTGCTGGCCCTTTTTTTTTTTTTTTTCCAATGATAGCGTAGTTCTCCATTCCCTTCTACCTTGCAGTGCTGGCATATGTGAAACGTGAGCTAAGAAGAATATTTTTCTGCTCTGTTTGGGGTGTGTTTTAGTTTTTTAGAGTGGACTGTGACACACAAAGCCTAAGCCTAACCCTAACTATTCCCTCCTCTCCCTGCAAGCCTACATAGACTGGCGAGCTGCATATTTTCTTCCATGCAAACTTACACCACTTGTGGCCTTTGACTTCAGAGGAGTTGTTCTCCAAGCGAGGGAAGTGCTGGCTCTGCAGCCGTTTCCTGACTGCGGGCAGAGGGAAGGGAGCCGGTTTTGGAGCCAGGGGTCGTTTTGGCAGAGTGCTGGGACCGTCTGTACCTTGTGAGGGTGGGGGTGAAGAGATTCAGGGACACGGGGAACCTGTCTGTGGGCAAGAAAAAGCTCTGATTAAATAGTTTGCAGGCGAGATCAGATCTGTGCGGGGCTGTGGAGGGGAGGGTGCAGGCAGTACTCTGGGGATTCGAACCTCGGCCCTGCCTGTAGCAGGGAAGGCGCACAGGGCCCAGCCCCGAGCTCAGCCCTTGCAAGCCCGGCAGGGTGCGGGCTGGGGGGGCCTGGTCTCGTCCTGACAGAGCCCTCGCCCCTTCCCCTCAGGCTGGACGGAGGAGGCAGCTCAGGTACGCGGTGGAGCGCAGCCGGAAGCCTGGGGCACCTTCCCTGTGCCCCCGAGCCCTCCGTGCGGCCGGCTCGGCCTCCTCCCTCCCAGCCGGGCCTGGGGAGAACCTCAGCGGAGGCAGGGTCTGCTGCCGCTCCTCCGGCCTCAGCTCACCTGCCTGCCCCGCTTCCTCAGCGCCGCGGCGGGGCCAAGGGCCGCCTCCGCTCGCCTCCAGCGCGGGGAGGTCCCTGCGGCGCCGGAACGGCGGCGCGGCGGGCGCGTTGCCGGGGGGGGCCGGGCAGTGGCGGTGCGGTGCGGCGCCGTTCGCCTTCCCCCGCGCGGGAGATGGCGGCGCGCGGCCCGCTCCTGGCCTGGTGCATCCAGCACCTGCGCGGGGATTTCGGCCTGGACGTGGGCGAGGAGGTCGTGAGGTGAGCGGGGCTGGAGCCGTGGCGGGAGCCGCTTGGGGCCGTTCCCGCCGCCGGGGCCCTGCAGGTCCCTTCCGCCTGCCTGCTGTGGCGGGCCTTGGTGGCCCTTCGCGTCGCCGCCAGGTCCCGCTCGGGCAGCGCTGAGGGGAGATGGTGTCTGCAGAGCGGCTGCTGGGGCGTCCCGCGGCTGGGGCACCGTCAGGGGACCGGGGGGCGGCGGCGGGGCCCGTGGGGCCCCGGTGGGTGGGCGAGGGAGGGCGCGCCGCTGTTTCCTTGGGTTGTGCGATTTTAATTTTTTCCGGTGGGAACCGGCGTCTCGTGGTGAATTGTGTGGTGTTGTGGGGTACGTCACTCTACGCTGGAACTGGAGGAGAAAGATATTTTACCTTACTTCTTTTTCAGTGAAGCAGCCACAAGACATTTCCAAAGTGTCTCTCTTAAACCCGTCACAAAATTTGACTCATAACCCCATTTCTTACGGTGGTCTCTACAGAAACCTGATCTTGTAGTCGACCGTCTTGCTGGATAGGTGGTTAACAGAAGGCCAGTCTGGTACATTACTTGAAATTTAGACAAAATATGTAAACATCTATAATGAAAAATGAGAACAAATTTGAAAAACAGGGGATGTTACAAACAGTTAACAAAACAAGGCTTTGGGAGAAGGGATAGAGACCCAAATACAGCAAGCTGGGGCATAACAAGATAAGCTTAAAGATAACCAGATGGTTAATGACACCAAAAAGAAAATTACCTGACCTATGTGTGAACTATCCTAATTAGCATACTAAACAATCCACCCTGGAGCAAGGAAAGCCCCCAACTAACAAAGCCCCCTCCCCACAGAACATGGCAGTGAAAAAAAGTGTTATACCCTTAAATGCAGACAAAGCTTGTAAGAACCAATAAGAATTAAATGTGACTGAACATAACAGTAAACAATTGTTCAAAGTATATGAAGTGGTTTACTATGTCTTAAGAGGCGTGCTAGCTTTGTGGATTTACCACCCAGCATCCATCTCTCCGCAGACATGCAGTAAATAATATCTCTGCTCTCTGTGTGATACCGGCTCTTTGCACAGCAGGTAATGAACTCTATGACATAATAATCTGAAGAGGAGAGATAAATTGCGTATGTGTGTGATTAGACCATTGGTTTCCTCATTAAAAAAAAAAAAAAAAAGCCTCCTGACCTGTTTTTCTCCATCCCACCCTCTTGCAGGTATATCTTGTCAATAACAAACGAGGATGAGATCCGGGAGTACGTTGTTGACCTCATTCAGGGGACTGATGGAAAGAAGAGCTGGTTTGTAGAAGAACTGCTGGCCAGGTGGCGGAAATCCTCCCAGCTGCCTCCTGAGCCTCTGCCAGCCTATCGGAAAAAGGATGGTGAGTGGTACGGGTTGGGGAAGGAATTAAAGTCTCAAATGAGCTTGTCTTGCTTATTCTGTTTATAAACAGTTACGTGCCATGAATGCCCGTGATTGTTTCTGTTCATTGTGACAGTGTAAAGCCCATTTTCATTCCCCGAGTAAGAGTTCAGGGACATCTTTCTCATGTTGGTAGTTACCCAGCCTTTCTTTGTGCTTACGCGTATTTCCAGAGACTTCTGAAGTGCCTCGGGCTGGAGACCAAGCGAAAAAGGGTAAACGCAAAGGAAGGAACAAGCAGGACACATCTGCATATGCTGAGCCAAGCGCACATGTAGAGGAAGTAAAAACCCCCCTTGACCTGGCCAAGGTGAGAGCGTCTGGGATGCATGGGCAGGCTGCATGTCACTGTGTTTGAACCTGGGTTGTGGGGAAAGGTAATATCAAACACTAACAAAAGATGTGACTGGAGAGCAGAAATAGGCTTTCAGAGATCCGAATCCTTTGAAGGGGATTATGTACCTGAAAGCATGTTTGTGTTTCCTGGCTATGTCATAGGGTCTAATAAATGTTTGCCTCCCCCTGCAAACCCTGTCTTGTCTTATATACCATACACCTTCTGAGATATATACATTTGTGTGTCTTCGTTCACTCGTAGATAGCATGCAGCATGGCAGCCAAAAGCTGTAACCTGAGCAAATAGTTTGGCAGCCATTGGGTAGGTGAGGGTCCCGCACTGTCCGCGAGCTGTACAGTCACCCACTTGCAATGAGAGGGGTGGCTGTTCCCATGCATCAACTGTTCAAAGCTGACTGCAGATTTGGATGGGCTGTGCTCATACCTTGTGTGTGTCCCTGGGAGTCTCAGTGCTGTGAGGAAATAATATGAGGACGGGGAGAAAGACTGTATATTTCTGTCTCTAACAGGATGTATTATATGGCCAAAAAGATAGTGACTATGGCAAAATGGATTTTACTCCACCCTGCTGAAGAAGCCTGGATGAGAGAGCAGACAATGGAAGTAGATGCTGTAATTAGTAATAAAATGTATTTCTTTAAAGCAGAGTTGTGAAGTTGAGCAATTAAGGAAGCCACCAAGTAGGCAGAACATTCCTCGCTATATTTAAAACTTTTCACTCATGCTGAATAAAGCTTTTTAATTGGCAGCTGAAGTATTTCGTGCTGCTTCAGAGAGGAAGCCTTGGGTGCTAGACAGAGGAATTTGAGGGCTGTAGTGAGTGCCTTTCCACTGAGCAGCAGCACCATTTCCCTCTCCTGTTCACCTCCACTCCTGTACCTTTAGTGAGATTGAGATGTTGTTTGATTTTGTGGAGACTTTTTTTTTTTTGCAGTATTCATAAACAGTCTGAGTTGCAATGAAAGAAACTGCAAAATAAGAGCACAGAAATGCTAAACACCAAGAAAACCTGCCATTTTCAAGCAGTGGAAGGCCATGCAGCAAGCAGTAGTTGCCTTTCTCTGTGATAGTTAACTAACTTTTTGCAGCAGACTTGTCTTTTATTCAGAAGAACAATTTCCTGCAGTCAGTGCATCAAATATGACGATCTTAGCTGTTAAATGTTGTTTGGATTTCCTAGGCTGAGTTTCTGGATTTTATTTCCGGTGTAGTGGGTTTTGCCTCAGTGCTACTGGCTGGGAACCAAGCTCCTTCCTTAGGTATAGATCCAACTGTATGACTATGGTCCCAGGTGGCATCAAGTACAGCAGATCATGCTGTTGCTGTCTGAGCACAAGCGTGTGCTCTGCAGAAATAAGTGTGTGGGTGTGCAGTATGCTTTGTTAGACTTGCAGTGGAGTCCTTCATGCTATAAACACTGAGCATGTTGCACTTCCCAGGATTAAATGCCATGATTTATCCATGTGCAGCCCTGACTGAGCAACATCCAAATCCTGAGAGTCAGGGTTGCACCTGAATAAATAGTGGAACTTAAATTTATGTTTTTAAGTTAAAGTTTTTGTAGCAGGGAGGCTGCAAATGCTTAAAGTGTTTGTAAAAGTGTTTGTACAATAAAAAAACCCCAAATTTTTTGAACTGCAGGGTTAAAAATGGACAGTAACATTCTATTTCGTAACAGTAGTGTTTGGACCTGGCGGTGGCAGTAAAACCAGTTGGGCAGAACTGGGGAAAATGGAAGTGCTGCATCTGCCTGTTACTAAACTAGTAGCCTGCTGCTATTGAGAGCAGGTAAAAAGAGTCCAAGACGAGATGTCTTAATACCACAGCATGCCACCATCATCAAGAAAAGCAGCATGAGAGGATGTGGGACGTAGAAGCAATGCTAGCTGAGGGGTGTGGGTTAGGGAGCGGGAGTGATCTTCCAGCATGTGGCAGGCAGAGAGAGCGATTTGTCATTCTGTGGTGAATGAAAACAGGCTTTCTGGGAAAGGGTTTCCAAGAAGTCCTCTTTTCTATTGTCAAGAGAGACTGTGGAGAGGAGAGGCAAAGAAGCACCTGCACTTGCGCCACAAGCGGATTTTCAAACGTGTCGCAGATATGACAACTAAAGGCCAGAGAGTGCATTTATATTGGAGGGCTGCTTGCTGAAATAAATAAGGGTAGTAAGTCCTAGTCTTCCTTGGTCATGACTGGCATGCAATTCATGGTTGAAATGTCTCATCTAGTGTTACAAGACAGGTTTGTGCCTGGAGTCTGTTTGTGCTTACTTCCCAAAGCATCTGTTTTTGAGTATTGCCAGAAAAATGGTAGCTATTGGCTTTGTTCTGTTCTCCTGGAATTATTTCTGTGCTGTAATTAATTCCTGCAATTAACTTCTCAACAATTCACTTCTCAGCCGGTACCTGCTGGTGATGTCGGGTGGGAGGAGGAACTATTTGTTTCTTTGATTAAGGTGTAGGGTCTGAGGGAGAAAACAGAATTTCACTATTAGATTATTAATCCAGCCCTCATCTAAAATACCTTGCTTTGTTTCTGTTTGGGGTTTCTCTACTTCGGCCTGACCCAGTGCAGTCCCTGACTGAAATTCAGAGAGGTGAATCACAGAATCACTGATGCCAAGTCATGAAATAAGGAGAAGAATTTACTTTACAGCTAAATACATGAACATGTGGTGCCTGGGAAACCTCTTCTCAGGTGGCAAGCAAGAAATGCTGTATGGTGAACTGGCTGTGAATGAAGAGGCCCTGCTGCCACCAACAGCTTTGTTTCTGGGGACAGGTGCACACAGGACTTCAAACAAACAGGGCATTGCTATAATTTAATAGCCCTTGAAATCTGGGAGTAGCTGAGTTGGTGTTCGAAGCTGTTAAACACCTGTGAGTTGATATGGCAGGTCTGAAGGACCTGCCTTCTAGATCCAAGTAGTTTTAGCTTTCAGAGGCAGCAAACATCAAGTGCATCAGCAACATCCTTATGTCCTTGCTTTGTTTAGCTCCCTTGGACCTTTTCTGGCAGGTCTAAGCTTGTCTTTCCATTGAATCTGGGGACTGGTCCAAGTTTCCTTCCAGTCAGGCAGAATAACACTTGTCTGAGGCTCCCCAGCCTGTTCAAGGGTCAGTGCTTTCTCTTTGCTGCCAGTGTTGTACTGCAAATACAGTTTGTTTGTTGTTTGGTTGTTGGTTTTTTTTGCTTTTCAGGCACAGGAGAACAGCAGCGGAATCAGCAGCAGTAGCAGTTCCTCTAAGAAGAAGACCAAATATGTTAGCCTGTATACCAAGGAGGGGCAAGACAAGCTGGCTGTCCTGATCCCTGGGCGTCATGCCTGCGAGTGCCTGGGCCAGAAGCACAAGCTCATCAACAACTGCTTGGTTTGCGGGCGCATTGTCTGTGAGCAGGAGGGCTCTGGACCCTGCTTGTTCTGTGGTGCTCTGGTTAGTAATGAGGTGTATTTTATTTGCTGTGTTTGAACGTGGTGTAGTACACTCAGGGCCTTGAAATGGCATGGGGCTGAATTAGCCTCTCAGATCAAAGTTCCTCTAGCAAAGTTATCCAAGCTGTGAACCTGGGCAGGAAAGAGCCTGTGTGGTCTTCTCCTCCTAGGGGAAGGAGAACTGCTGTGGCTTTAAGTCACTTTGTGTTTCTTTTATTATGTGCCACATCAGAGCGTGGAGAGGTTTCCCTCATAATTTACATCACTTTGTTGCTTGCCTGATTTATGACAGTATCTTGTGGCTGTCCAGTGCATCACACTAACATCCAAAATTTGTGCAAGGCTTCAGCCTTCACCCTGAGCACAGCTCTGGCAGCCTTGTAAGGGGCAGAAGACATGGCCAGGGCTAGTGTGCTGACTTCAACACTTGTGTGGCATGCCTCATTTGGCATACCTGTTGCACCCTGTGTTTGGTTGAAAGGGCACATTTTGGAGAAAGGGAGCAAGTTAATGATGGCAGATTAAATAAAGTTAACTTAAGGAGAGGAAAATACTGGTTGGATGAATAAAATGTTTTAAATCAGATTGGTTGCTATTTTTGAAGATCTGTTTAACTCCAAGTGGCCAGCCAAGAGAGGGGACCTCTGTATTAAGCATTGCTCGGGGAGGTTCTGGTTGCAGTTCTCATCCTTTGAGATCACCTAGCAGTGTACTCACCCACAGAAAGACCAAGCTGTACATTTCTCATGGGTTGCTTTTAGTAAAGAACAAACTGTCAGGATTCTCCCTGTGTAAATAACACTGAAGGGAAGGTGTGGACTGTCTTGGCCATTTTAAACAGCTTAACCCTGAGCTGTTGTCTGAGGCTCTGAAATTGGTCAAGCAGGTGATGTCCTTCATAAGTCTAAATTTTCTTTTTTTTTCTTAGGTGTGCACTAAAGAAGAGCAGGACATTCTTCAACGGGACTCAAACAAGAGCCAGAAGTTGCTGAAGAAGCTCATGGCAGGTCAGTAGCAATGACATACCTGTCAAGTAGTGAATTCCATCAATTATGCAACAGCAGGAGCTGCTCTGCCTCACTGTGCTATACTTGCCTTGGTCTTGTGTAGGAATGAGAGTGTGTCCGTCCTGATGTGTAAATTGTTGACATACATTCACCCAAATTATAAAGAATTGCTGGCAAAGTCTAAAGGTAATTCTTTCTTGGGAGCTGATGCCTGAATGTTTCTCAGGGGTTTAAATTGCCAGGACAGTTTGTGAACTTTATTTGCTTCAGATTTCACTGAGCTGCTTGCCCTCGTTGCTACGTGGTAGGCATTAAAAGGATGGCTGGGAAGTTGGCTCTTTGTATCCTCTCTGCAAGCAATCATGAGCGTTACTGGACTTCAGCAGAGGTGATAACTGCGAGTGTCAAATGGCAACCATATAATGTCCTTACCCAGAGGCCCCAAGGCTGCTCGTTAGGCATTCCTGAATCAATCACATGAACTGGATCATTGTGAAGTCCATGAAAATTAGGATAAGTCTCATGTGGAATGTGTGCTGTGGAAGATGAAGTGCTGCTATCTGATTTGCTGGGTCTGGAGAGGTGGTGGTTAATATTTTCTAATGACTCTTCTTGTCTAACACTTATCTTATGAGCTAAAAATAGGAATAGAGCCAAGGAAAGCAAGAGGAAATAATACCCAGTCTCCCAGCAAAGACCTGTGCATTGTGGGAGTGTTTGTCTGAGTTTAGCTGAAATATAGCCAAGGTCACAGTGTTCTTGGTTGAAAAATACACTTTGCTGAAGAACTGAGAAAATATTTACTCTGGGTCTGTGTCAACTTCTCTTTAGAGCTGCTGAGATGGCAGGAGATCTTGTAAGTCCTTGAGAGTAACAGCTGACCACAGAGTCAGTCTGTTTGTAATCTTCCCGTAGAGATCCTGACATACTTCAGGATCTCCTTTTCTTTCTTACCCATTTTATCGTTCTTCCCTTCTGCCCTTGCCAGGTCTTGCTTTGTGCATTATCTATGTAGGCGAAAGCTGAAACGTGGTTAGTTATTTGTCTTGGAACTGAAAAAATGTGGATCAGCACCAACAGGGAAATACAAGCTTTTTTCATTTCCCTAAAATAAACATGTTAGCCTTTGTGGTGTCTTCTGTGAAATACATTGGTTTGTTCCATTGTGGCTTTGATGCAAACCTTTTATTTTTTTTTTTTTGTTCCCTTTTGTTTGTTTGTTTGGGTTTTGGCCCCTTGCCAGAAATGGTAAGAAAGAAGAGATAGTTGCTGGGAATAGATTTCTCCATCTCTTAACAGTAGCTGGTCTGAAAAACTTGCTGAGGTGTGTTGAGGGAGAATATAATTTTTAAGAGGCTCATATAGCAGCCGACAGATAGATTGCTCTGTATGTAACTAGCAATTGTCAGCTCTGTTGTGACCAAGTCTCTTTGTGGAGGTGACAACACTCAGAAGAGAATTTGGCTTTTAGGAGGGGACTGAGTGCCTGTGGCTGGTGATGGGCAGAATTTAGACTGCCCAAATTGTTAGGGAAGGGGCAAGGAGAATCAAGGACCAAGACGACCTCTCTAAACACTACCTAGATGATGTCACTATAGTATTTAAATGCTTCCTTCTCTTTGGAGGAAGGGGTCTGTGAAAGGGGCTAGAGGGAAAATCGGGGCTTGAACTTGCTTTGGAAAGGTGCTGATTTTGGTGCAAAATTCTTCTTTCAGCTCCTTAAGTGACGTTTTCTTTTAGGGGGCATTTCTGCAGCCAGGCCCACTGATACTGGGTTTCAAACAACTGATTATTGAGCTGTGACCTGTTTTTCATCTCAGGTGCTGAAAATTCAGGGAATTTGGATACCATAAGCAAAGACTTACTGCCTCAACAAGAAGCTAGACTCAAAGCAGGTCTGGAGATGGCTGTGAAACACAAAGACAAGTTGTTGGAATTTGACAGGACAAGGTAAGATACTAGCTGTGAGACTATCATGAAATAGCATAAACTATCTGGCAGGCTAAGCTGCCTCTAACAGGAATGTTAGAGAGTTCCTTCTAAAACCTGGACTGTAGCTACAGTCACCTTAATGCTGATGTTTGGTGGAACAAGAGTGAACTCCTCTAATGGGTCCCATTTGCATGTCCTTCTTTGTGTCCCTGACAGTCCAGCTCTCTAGAGGGAACAGAAGGAAGCTGGTAGGAAGGCAGGTTTGGGGCAGTCAGCACTGTGTCACTGTCCTGCTGTGCTCATCTTCTGCCATTGTGGTTGTTTCTCACCAGCGTACGTCGAACTCAGGTCATTGATGATGAATCAGATTACTTTGCCATGGACTCCAACCAGTGGCTGTCCAAGCAGGAAAGGGAAGCCCTCCAGAAGAGAGAGCAGGAGCTGCGTGAGCTGCGTCATGCCTCTCGGCTTTCCAGAAAAATCACCATTGACTTTGCTGGCAGGCAGATCCTGGAGGAAGACGACAGCATGGCTGAATACCACAGCAAGTGAGTGAGAACTGGCAGTGTGAAGGCATGCCCAAGAGCAGAGAGGTGAAAACTGTTATGGATAGTGGTCTGGCTGAATCTGGCAGAGCAGGTGTAAGGAAAGCTGAGCAAGCTGATCCCTTCAAGGGCACCTCCGACACTAGGATACAGTTTTGTGTTTGTGTTCTTTAGCTCCTTGAGGGTCTTTCTGGCTTGCAGCATATCATCTCTTTCAGCACAGCTCTGCTGGGACCCTCCCCTAAGGCCAGCTGCAACGCTTGCGTGGGGTTTCAGTGGCTGGCATGTCTGTCAAAGAGAAAGCTGCCCTGGAAAAAGATGCTGCAGAAGGCCTCAACAGAAGCAATTAATCTCAAATTCAAACCAAGCTGGGTTTCTGTGGTGGAGAAGAGTCACTGTTCAAATTAGAAATCAGACTGAGCAAGGAAATAATATAGTTAGGGGAGGTGGTGAAAAAATGCTTTGGGTCAGAAGTGTTTGTGCAGGAAAAGGGAGATGGTGCCAGGGGAAGCAGGGAATTTTCATGGCTCTTATTTATGCTTGCAGACTGGATGAAACCATTGAAGCCATTAATTGTGGTACACTGAGCAAGCCAGCTGGGGGCCCAGAAGCAAAGACGACTCTGAGTTCTGGTGTTTTAGTGAATCCCCGTCTTCTTCAGCCTGCTCCTTTGGTCAGTATGGGTTGAATGATTTATTTCAGAGTAATGACTAACTTTGGGAGAGCTGAGCTTAAGAATTGTGAATTCTAGTATGGTTGTAGTGCTTCTGTCCTCCCCTGTGTCTGAGATGCTTGTTAGCCATCTGAGTTGGGGACAAAGAAGGTTTGCCAATTCCCTGCTCTGCTCCTGGCTCTTGGTAGGTTTGGTTTATCTGAGTTTTAGTCTCCTGCCTCCTTTTCAGGAATGGGGAAGAATTTCTCAGGGTCAGCCTAAGGTTCTGGCACTTTTTCAGCTCAATTTATGAAGCCTTTTCTGCCAGATTTCCAGTTTCCAAAGGGCGTAATCTCTATCCTCTTATTCTACTTTAATTGTCGTGTTCTTGGTGTATGCTAAGCATTTGGAGGTTGGACACTTCCAGTTTTGAATGTTGGTCACTGTGGATATGCTTTGAAAATTGTATCTTCCTGTGAGTGCTCTGAAATACCAGCAGGTAGATGTATTTTTTAAATCCATAGTTTAGTTGTGATGTGTAGAAAGGAAAAGCTGCACAGAGCTGAGCATGACCTTGCTTTTTCTACTGCCAAAGTATGGCGTGTAAGCACAGCAAGCTTGCAAAGAAAGAAGAGTGATCCCAAAAAGAGTAATACCTTTGTCCTTAAATGCAGGAAACCTTCAAATTGGATTTGCACTTGATATACATTATTCCTAGAGAGGTGCTAACCTTTTTCTTGTTTCTTTTGAACACTCTGAAGTGGGTGGACCAAACTGGTTTGCTCCCACACAGGAAAGCTGTATGTTCCATGGATGCTGGAAATGAGTCTGGCTTGGAGCGGAACAGGTTGCGGATTCAGGATCGAGAGTTGCAGGAGATCTCAGATGATGGTTGGTGCCTCAGCATGCACCAGCCTTGGGCTTCCTTGCTCATAAGAGGAATCAAAAGGTAAAGAAGTGGCCTGAACTGTGATGTATCCTGGTCAGCTCTTGCTTCGTAGGTCAGATGGAAAGTTGTGTTCCTCAGAGGAGCATTGCGGACTCGCTTGCTTTGTACAGCAACTGATACCTACTGATAGCTTCCAGTTGGGAAGCCATGCTTCCTCGTCTGGTGTACTGATGGTTTAAGAAGCTGGTGAACCTGCTTTTCATGAGTGTAGCTAACCTAGAAGGTACAAGTTTCTTCACAGTGGGTAAATTTAGAGAGAGCCTGAGACTTCTGCAATATAATGGGGGCATACCTTTCTGGAATTTGAAAGGCAAAGAAGCTGAAAATGTGAAATGTGCTCTTCTGTTTTTTTGTACATCATAAAGAAGCCAACAGTGGCAGTGGGCGTTGTTTAAAAAGAAACCTTGTAAAACTCTTCACCTTTGGGCTGGGAATTGGGTTACAAAGAGAATCTGCTTCAGCCCAGCATCCCTGGCATGTTGACTCACCTTTCCCACAATTAATATAGAACAAAGAATCTTCTTTAGCCTTTTTTCCCCTTTCTATCACAGAATTTTTCATTTTGGAGGGCAAAACTTTTTTCACTTCCCAAGCTAAAGATACTGTAAATCTTAACGTGCCCAGCTTCTGCACCCAGGCGGTCTGGGGATGCTGCCAGCCACTCCGCTACAGTTGCAGCATTGATGCCTAGTGTCCATTCTGGGGTCGTTGAGAGCTGCAGCTAACGACTGCTTCATACAGATGCGTGGTCCGTTATTGCTCCCTGGATTGCATGCTTACTGTGTGGAACTTTCTGAGCTTGTAAGGGAATTGTATGAGCAGATTGTCCTACGATCATGTCTGGCATACTGCTGTACTTGCAAGGGATTGATGTCCTTTTTTGCTGTTGCTTTAAAGCTGTGAGGACATGCTCTGCTTGTGGCATTATTTGTTGCCCATCTCAGCTTTTCTCTGTAGTCCTGACACGTTGCTTGAGTTTAAATAGTTAGGGCAAAGCTTAGCAGCAGGAATTGCGTAACGAAACATTCGATTGAAAAATCTGCCCATGTGGGTGATTTCTGCTGAAATTTAAGTCATAAATTCTCCTTTGTTCTCTAGGGTGGAGGGCAGGACCTGGTACACATCTCATAGAGGGCGGTTATGGATTGCAGCTACTGCTAAAAGACCTTCCCCTCAGGAAATCTCTGAACTGGAGACCACCTACAGAATGCTGCTCCGCAAAGGTGAACTTCTCTCCTTGGATCTTTGTATTATTTGGTACATTGAGCCACATAATGAGTAGTGTGAGAAAGCCCTCTCTGCTGAGCAGTTATTACCGCTTCACTTTTTAACCTTCTGTTCTTGAAATTCTCTTCATCCTTTCTGCATTTTGTCAGCTGAGTGGTTATGGTGGCAGACTTCAACTCCATCCTTTAGCTGGTCATGTACTCCAAGCACAAACACTGTTCAATTGCACCTGAATCTTGTGATAGCTTTTGATGGCAGAGGACTTTTATTTTATTCTTGGCTCAAGCAACAAGCTGTCAAGTGTGTGCCTGCTTGTGTGTGAAGTGGCTTGTGCTTCAGTCTGTTTACAGTGATGTTAAAGGCTTTTCATGTATTCTGACCTTGCAGAAATCAGGATTGAAGAGTCACAGGTTCTCAGGAAGATGTTATTCTGTCGTGTGGGTAGGAGGATGCTGTTGGCTGCACTGCATGCCTTTTTGTGCAGTGTTCCTGCACGTCATCTAGTTTAAATGTTATACAAAAGGATTGTCTGCGTCCTCATCAGGGCAAAGAGCTCTTCCTGCACTATATGTTCCTCTGTCAGAATCTGACTAGGAAAAGATGTATATACAATTGCATCTCCCAACCATAGTTCTGTCATGATGAAGATCCTGAGGTGGAAAAAGAACAACAGGGTTTTAAAATAGCTGTTTGTTTTCCTGTACCTCAAAAAGTAGAATAGCATGGAGGAGAGGGAAAGGCATCTGGGGGTTAGAAGACCCCAGCTACATGTGTGGGGATGTGGTCCTGCTGAAGAGATATTTCTTTTGATGCAGATGTGGATTTTCCAAGCGATTATCCTTCGGGGTGCCTCCTAGGCTGTGTGGACATGACCGACTGTTTATCACAAGAGCAATTTAATGAGCAGGTGAGTATAGCAGATAAACCTTTACAAGCTTGTGTTAGCCAGCAAACTCTTGAAGTTGTGTAACTTCCTCCAGGAGATGCTCTAGAGAAGACATTGAATGGAGATTTTAGACTGTGTTGAGAGGAGATAAAACTATTATGCAGTTTTGTATGGCTAGAAGGAGAATATATATAGAAAATGCATTTCAGCAGGGGTGGAAGGGAGCAGTGGACTAACACAGACTAAATCCATCGTCAGCCTCTCTGCCAGTGAGGTAGTTTAGTTGAAATGAGTTTCTCACCCACTCTGAAACCCTTTTCAATAAACACTGACACCTGTTTGATTAAACCAAGACTAGCTTGAGTGACCATGCTGCAAGGGCATGACATGTCAGTCGTTGCTTCCCTTGCTGCGACTCCAGTGCATTAATGTCAATTTCTGGGTTTCATCCTCATTTGGCAAACTTGGGAGCTTACATCTTACCTGGATATGGCTTCTAAAGTGCTGATTGTTTCTCTTGAAGAAGCTTCATGGGGTTGTAATGGAAGGAATTACTCCAAGTTTTGCCTAGCCAGTCAGCAATTTTTTGCTACCCCTGGGTGTAACAATGCTGATCTTCCCATCTCAGGGAGGACTCTGGAATAGGAAGGGTCAAGTACCTGTTTGGCTGCTTTTGGAATGCAGCAAACCACTCCCGGAGCACAGCCAGCAGAGGCTTTGCAGTTATTGCAGTGATTTGTGTCGCAGAGGATATGAAGGGACCTGAAAACTCAAGACAGTGTGGAAATGTGGACCACTGCAGCAGTGGTGGTGGTGTGCCATGGGACCTTGTCCCTGGCCCTGAGGTGCCAGCAGGATCAGCTACCCTGAGGTAGCTTGGCCCAAGCAGAGGTGTCTGTAGCTGCTGGAACTGCTTGGTGCTTCTTCCTGGAGCTGGAGGTCACAGTGGCCTCACCGGTGAAAGCTGTGCTCTGGTTGGGGCACTGAGTCACCAGGAGAAGGAACTGTGGGAAAAGGTGAGCACCCTCCCACCAGGCAGGATGGACAGAAGAGCCGCAGGGTCTTCATGGAGACCCTGCAGAGAGGACATCCAGAGCCCTGAGATACAAGGGGAGAGAGGGACAGCTGGAGATTACAGTGGATCAAGACTCCCAAGGCAGTTAAGGGACATTTAAGTGGCCTTTTTCTGAATGAGGCAGGTGATTTGGTGACCAGGAACACAGGTTAAGTTTGAGGTACTGAGGCCTTCTTCACTTCAGGCTTCACCAGCAAGATCTCCCAGAGGTCTCGTGCTTAGAGGTATTGGAGAGGGACTACCCATAGTGAAGGGAGATTGAATTAGGAATCTTTTGAGAAATCTCATGCATACAAGCCTGTGGATGCTGATGGTGTGCACCCAAATGTGCCGAGTGGTACATGACTTTGTAAGGCCACTCTTACCTTGGAAAGATTATGGAGATCGGGATAGGACCCTGATAACTGTAGGGAGGTGACTTAATTACATCCATCTTTAAAAAGGGAAGGAGGGATGATCATGGACACTTCAGGTCAGCTTCACTTTTATCTGTGGGAAATTCATAGAGCGACTCCTCTTGGAAGCCAGTTTTGGACACATGGAGGAGAAGGACATTGGGAACAGCCAGTATGGATTTACCTAAGGGTAAAATCATGCTTGACTAACCCAATGACCTTCTGTGATCCAGTAGTTAGTGGTGAATATCTTTTACTTTGTACAAACTTTTAGCTTGGTCTCCTACAGCATGCATGCATGCATCCAAGATGAGGCATTATAGTCTGGGTGGGTGGACTTCAAGGGTCGACAGCTGGCTGGGTCATCGGGCTTCAAAGTGCAGTGGTGGTTGCCTCATAATCTCTTTGGAAGTGGTGTTTATCAGGGCTTTTTCCTCTAACTTCTATTTAATACATTTAGCCATGACCTGGAGGGGTAGGTGGAGTGCCCCACAATGAGTTTGCGAATGCTGCTCTTTGGGGGAGCAGTGGGTATGCTCAGCAGCAGGGCTGCCATTCAGAGGAACCTTGACAGGCTGGAGGAAAGGGCTGGAATGATATTCCTGAAGGCTCAACACCAATCCCTGCACCTGGGGTGAACTAACCCCCTGCATCAGTGCTGGGGAGTGGCTTTGCTGAAGAGGCACTGGGGATCTTGGCAGCCAGCGAGCTAACAGGAGCCCTGGCAGCAGGGAGGTCTGGTGGCATGATGGCCCACTATGGCCAGTAGAAGTAATTACTCCTCTTTGCAAACTACATCTGGAATTCTGTGGTTGCAAAAAAGATGTTGGTAAACTGCGAGTGCATCCAGTGGAGGCCACCAGGATGGTTGGGGGCTGGAGCATGTGCCCTCTGAAGAGAGGCAGGGGAAGAAGAAAGACATTCCACTTCCTGCAAGGAGATTATAGAGAGAGAGAGCCAGGCTCTTTGCTGATGTACACAGCAAGAGGATGAGAGACAATAAATTGAGAGAGGTCATAAATTGAAAGGGGAGGGTTCAATGTGACTTAAGAAAAAAATTCCCCATGAGGACAGCCAAGGAATGGAGCAGGCATTGCCTAGAGGGTTTGTGCAGTCTCTACCCATGACGATTTTTAAGATCCAACAAGACAAAGCCTCGTCTGAATTCTGTGTTGACCCTGCTTTGATCGGGAGGTTGGACTAGAGACCTCCTGAGGTCTGAGTCTGTGATGGTGTGACTGACTCCATGCCCAAAATCTGGAGCAGCAGCTTTCCTTAGGGTGTGTTTTATTAACTTACAAAGCCTATGTTGAGTACCAAGCACAGCACAGCTCTTCCTGATACCCTTTGATGCCTGTTCACTCGACTGCTTCTTGTAGGAGTCAGGTTTGGTCTATATGGGAATCACCAGACCATGTAAATCACCAGACCATGTAGGGCTTGATAGTGAACCAAGACCATCTTGTGAGATGGAATAAATGGATTCCTTGGGATAGAGGAGGAGGACACACCAGGCTGCTGGGCATCTTCTTTCCATGAAGGGTTGGAGAGGCATCAGCAGCTGCGGGCTGTTTCTTGTGAAGTGCTTTCCTAGCTTTCCCAAACCCTGTGAGGTTTTTTAGCAGAGAGAGATACCTTGAAACTAGAGATAAAGAGTATTTCTGATGAGGTTGCGTCTCTTAGTCATGGGCAGAAAGCGGAGGAGGTTGGAGTACGAGCAGCAGAGGGAGCTTTGAGACTGGAATACAATGGAATCTGCAGGAGTATTTGGCCTTGGATGGGAGCAAGCCTTGGGAGGGAGAAGAGGAAAGGACACTGGGGCTAGTGTAGGGTGTTTCTTCGGTAGCATCCACTAATATGCAGTTTGGTCTTAAATGGAGATACTCGCCCCTTCTACCACTGCCTGTAACAGTGGTGGAAAAGTACGTCCTGGTCTCTTGCAAACTTTTCTCTTTAACAATTCCTTTTTTTTCTTCATGGGTATGTTCTTCAGGCATTGGTAAAATGGCTGCAACTTTACAATAGCTTCTTGCAATCTGGAAATTGTGTTGTAGATAACTAGCTTTTAGTCTTCCCATAGAGGAGCCTCACAATTTGCTATGTTCTCTATAAATTCCTCCCAGTTTGCTGGCACTGCTTGGCCACAGAGGCACTAAAGGAAGGGTAGTGTATTCCAGGAGCACTCTTTCTCAGACCTATTGGCAAGAGACTTACCTCTGTTCTCAGTGCCATGGCACTTCTTTTATATTTCACTGGCTTTTTGCTGCTCCCATATTCCAAACTATTTATAATTCCCAACTTGTTGCCTTTTTACAGTGATTTTGTCCATTTTCCCCCCAGGATTGCTTTATGCAGTGTTCATTTCCCTAGCTTGTAAGATCGAATTCAGAGATCTGAGCATCTTTCTGAAGTTGTTTTATGAGGAAATGTAGGTTTTTGTGGACTGTCATGAGCAGCAAGTGCATCTAAAGGAAGCTGAGATTAATTTAATTGCAAATGCTAGCAAGATGAAGAAGTGTGCGCTGCCAGCTCCGATATCTGTGTTGGATTTTGCTGGGAGTAGGAAATCCCTGTTGCTCATGCTGATGATTCAGTCCAGGTTCATCAGCAGCCAGCATCAAAGCCACTTGTCAGCAGTGTAATCCAGCCATTGCTCAGTGTACAAAGACTCCTTCTAGCTTCAGGGGGAGAGGGAAGGGAAGATGATGTGGTTTTGCCACTTATTGTGTGCAAAAAACATTGACTGTTCTCTAAAGATCTGCAATACGTTAGCAAGCGAGGTAGTGTGATACAGCAGCAGAGACCTCTTGGAGACTAAGCCACTGCAGAGCTCTTTTTGGGCTCTGTGCTTTGACCCTCTTCACCAACTTGTATTTGAAGCTTCTGCATTTTCCAGAAGAAATCATGTCACAAGTGCAGGGCAAGCCACATTTACAGATTACACCCACCACCCAAAGATGAAATGGTTCTCTGTCTTGCTTATTGTCTTTTGGTGGTGGTCCTGCCTTTTCCAGCAGCCATGGAAGATTGTTTTGACTCTTGTGACCATTTGTTCCTGTAGGCAAGGGAGACTCTTCCTGGTCTGTCCCTCCTCAATCCTTTTGATGCTGTCACCCACTCCCTATTCAGTATCATCTGCAGATTTAATTCCGTTGCTATTTGCATCCTCTCTCAGGTTGCTAATGAAGATGTTAGTGGCACCCTGTTGGTATTTTTCTATCATTATCCTCATTTAACTTATATATATATAAAATTGTGCTCAATAAAAACAAGATCAAGTAGTGATGGTCCATTTTGTTGGATGCTGCACCAACAGACTTGGACCAAGTCCCTGCCCCAAGAGCTTGCGTTATCGTTAGGGACTGGTTATTTATCTGCATTATAATCAGACATGTAAGTCTGGCCTTGCATAACCCCTTCAGAGGGGTCAGTCTTGCAGCTCTGCCCTACATAAAATATTTGAAACCCAACTGATGTTATTGAAGTGGTTTGCAGATCTTCAGGGCTGTGTGAGAAGTGATGGCAGTACAGGATCTTGTGTGCAGTAGCTGGTGGGGAGCAGAGGAAGAGCAGAGAAGAGATGTCCTTGTGATTAAAATCAGCATCACATCAGATGACATTGCCCTAATCCCAGCTGTGCTACTTCATGAACTAGTTAAATCCATTCCTCTGGGTCTCTTTTCCACATGGAAAATAGAGCAGTGCTTCCCTGGCAGAGGTTATTTACACCTAACTTTACTGCTCAAAGCTGTGATCTTTGGACTGAAGCTGGCCTAGGATGTCAGGTAGAAAACTCCACCCCAGGTATAGAGTGTCACCTGCTTTGTTCACAGGGGACTGAAGGAAAAGCTGCTTTCTGAATTCAGCCCTGCTGCTCAGAGCGGGTGGTTGGTTGCTGCCAGGAGATCCCTCTGTGTGGCTCTTAAATCTCAGTATTTCCAGTTGAGCTTTGCGCATCTTGCACCTCCTCAGAGCGTGTTCTGGGCTCATTTCCTTCTCTTCATGGCAGCCACCCAAAAAGCCTTGGTTGAGACCAGAATGATTGCTTTGTTATGCATTTCGGCGCTAAAGGTGACCTGGAAACTTTTTTCCCCCTGTTGAGATCTGAGCGTTGACGGCGGCTTTTCCTTGCTCTGGGGCTGACGTCACCAACACCTTGAGCAGAGCAAGGAGCTGCCTTTCTTTTCCTGCATGAGGTGTCGGTGACTTCAGCAGTGCTCACTGGGGAAACATGGGATGGTGCAGGCAGGGCTTGGCAAGAGTCTAAAGTAAGCAGGGAAGTATTTACATTTATGCTGTTTTAATGTGCTCTGAAGTCCATGTTCATTTTGCTAATGACTTTGATCTGAGAGACTATTACTTTAACTGGAAAAAAGAACATTTCCGCTGCTGCTATTTTAGTAGTTGATAGGTGTGTTTGGACTTACTTTGAATGCAAGCATGCACACATGCCAATATCTAGATGTAGCTATTATCTCGGGCTGAAATATTGGATAATTATGTTTGACGGGAGTAAAGTGTTTATTTTTCATTTCTAGGTGATCACTTAATGTCCTAAATCTGCACAAGGGAGCATGTCTAAGCTATTTTTGTGCCATGAGATTGCAACTATCATTTAAATAGGCTCCATTTTTCCCTCTCAGGAAATTTGCATTTAATCTCTTGCCCTCCTCTTCCCTCCCCAGTGAAAATAACAGCAAAAAACCCAAAAGAGACTCAGGTGCCAAGCATACATAAAGGACTCGCTTTAAATTCTCAAATAGGAGTGAGGAATAAGGGTAGAAATTTTCTATATTTAGACTCCAGAAGGTGCCTGTTTAGATTATCTCCAAATAAAGGGACAATAGCCCCTTGGTAATAATTTCCTAAGAAAGAAGTTAATGAGAGGGAGAAACACAAACATATACTTTGATGTGTACTTCGAACAACAGTATAAATATGTAGAGAGTTTTTGTGAGGACCTTCTCCCTAAAGTATAGGTTTCCTAGTCTAGGCTTGGAGCAAGACAAATGCTTGTTTGTGCAGTGCTGTGGCTTTACTGGCACCTTTGCTCCCCCCCCCCCCCCCAGTGGGATATTTACCTTTTCATTCCTGAGGCTTACTTACTGCACCTCAACCGATGAATGATTTTTAGCAGGGTTTTGAAGGCTAGATCAGATATGCTTCCTTCTGCAGCAATCTACGTGGCTGTTAATGATTGCAGCTGATGAAAAGTCTTTGAACTTTACAGGTTCTTTGAATTCTCCTTAGCTGAATTTGTCTTTTGCGTGTAGCCTGATGCCAGATCAAGTGGTACTAGGCATTAGTCTGGCTTGCAGGGACCTACGGGTGATGCAGCTCTTTATTCGGTTTCTTACCGCATAAAGCCCCCTTGGTTCGTGGTTCTAGGAGCACAGCAGAGCAGGCATGCAGCTGGTTTGGATTATAGACGGTAAGAGTCTGGGGAGTTTTTCCTTATGTGAAGTGCTATGGTTTTCATCAGAGACTCTTCTAAGGCTCCAGCTGACTTACATAAGCCAGCAGGTTTACTGAGGCCACTGCTCAGTCTGTTAAGATGAAGGAGAGATTGTCACTTGATGATGATTAATTTAGGAATGCATTAACATGCCAAAGAAATCGAATGATAGAGGCTAGCTTGCCCTCTCCTCTGGTTTCCTAGACCCTGGGGAAAAAAACAAGCCAAGGCTGAAGCATATGACTTAATTAATGATGACTGTGGACTTAGCCTCTGCTACCATTTGAGCAAACCAGTCAGGGGTTCTTTTTCTCTTCTTTCAGATGTGGTCACTGATACTTGCTGCCTTCTTGGTGTTTGGGTTTTTATTTAATCTTGAAACTGAGGGTTAGGTAAAACTGACCTTGAGCTGCTGCTCAGGTGCCCCATACCCTCTCTGTCCAGTTGTAGCTCCACCAGGTTGAGCCTTGACTACCCTTTAGGTGGTGACCCCAAATGATGGGGGAGCTGGAAGCTATAAAATACAACCACTGCGGTAAATGTATGAATGCTGAAGGACTGTGCTTGCTTAAGCTTTCATCAGCATGTCATCGATTTCATAACCCTGAACAGACCGGTCGCTCAGATGCGTATCCTGGCTCTGCCACACGTTGGGCTGTGAGAAAACCCATCATGCTGGTGGGATTGAATCAACAGCTGGAAGCAGCCAACAGCATCGTGCCTCCTTGGGGAGTAGCAGCAAGGGTCTGTGTGGGGGGTGGTGGCTGCCGAAGTAAACCAGGGCAGGCATGCAGATGCCTTATCTGCACAAGGCTGGGTTCACCAGAGTTAGGTTTTTTCCAAAGTTCAGTTGATCTCCGTCACCTGCTGTGCTCGGCTGTGCTATTTTACCCCTTTGCTTTGCAAGTCTTGGTCTATGAAAGGACTTTATGAAGCTGATTGAAGCTGTCTGACTGTATCTGGCAGGGTGCAGGCACTGTGAGCTGCTTGAACTAGAAGCAGGTGCCCTGGTTTCCCCTGGTCTCCTCCTCCCCATTGCCTCTTCCCTCCTCCTTGCCAGGCCTTGTCAGACAGCGTGGGCAGTGGGGCTGCTTTGCAGCAGAGGTTAGGCCTGCCTCTGCTGTCCCTTGGTACAGCAGAATGAAAACTGCTTTTTCAGCTGAGCCTAGTACACTACTGAGCATTTTTCCAAGTCCACCCAGTTTCCCCCCGACGGTTGTTAGGCACTCTATAAATGTCTCAAGCCCTTCTTGCCCTGCTTCCAGGGTTTACCGTGGGCAGGTGTTTTCTCAGGCTGGGATTTGAGCCACAGAAGGGTGTTGGTGGCTGTAAGTCCTGTGATGCCAGTTCAGGAAGAGCAGGGGGGGTGCAGTGTGCCTAGTGTTTGCTGGCATCACTGAGTCCTCTGGGTCTCTCTGCAGACTCGAGCCCTGGCAGAATGCTGAGCGTTTTAAAATCTGAGTACACTAGCACAAGTTTGAATATTAAATCTACATTTCAAAGTCCTGTTATTTCTTACTACATTTTTATTGCTTCCCCTGCCCTTTGAATCCAAGTACAGTTTGTGGTGTAGGAACACGATGAGAGCTGGGCTCAAGGCTGGGATGTGGAGAATACCCACCAGATGGATCCGACTGGCTGGGGGAAGGATCCTGTGGCGATCCCAGCCTGCTGTGTCTGGATCTGATTGTGTACCAGCTAAGCGTGCAAGGGGCAGAGCAGGCAAGGACTGACAGGCATCATGTGGGAAGAAGGGGAAAGGAAGGCAGGCTAGCAAAATTCCTTGTGCATCCTCTCAAAGGGAGCCTATGCCAGCACATGATCTGCCAGCAGCAGATGTAAGCTCTCAAAAACAGCAGGGAGGATGTTGACTGCAACAATGCATCAAGGCTGCGGTTTGTAACCTCAATAGTAAGGCAGTTAACTTTTTTTTTTTTTTTAACAAAGACATTTTGATTGCCAAATCCATAACCATTAGCAGCTGTGGTTTCGAGCTGTTCCTTCCTCACGCGTTGCAGTCTAGACCTGACAGGCTTTCAAACAAAAGTTTGGCTGCCGGCTTTTGTTTGTGTTTCTTTGTGATCCTGCTTTTATTCTTTTTGCCTGTTCTGTTGATTCGGATTGAATGTTGATGCATATTGCTTTTCTAACTCACCGACTCAGCCTCTGTGGAGTGGTTTATCTGCATCCATGTGGTCTTCTGGGCCCGAGGGCAGTGTGTAGAGTTTCTCGGGTGCATGTTCACATGTTTCTGCCTCAGGCTAGAAAATTTGGCATTTCTAGAAAGTTGAATCTGCTTTGGGTTTTTTTAGGAAAAAGTTATGCTTCTCACGGGCAAAAGGCTGACTGGCCTGTGCTAAGGCAGAGGGAACGAGTCCTTAAAAGATGATGCTTGAAAGCATGCTTGAATTTGAAAGTGTGATGGAAGACCACGTCATGAGGGGAGATCAAATGTTGAAGTGAGGCACTTGGTGCTCTGCAGGCTCTTCACAAAACCGGGGGTCTGAATCAGGAGAAGGTGACACAGAACAGCGGCAAAACTGGATTTCCTGGCTCAGGTGATGGCTTCTGTTGCCAGTTGGGTGTCACCTTTGGTTTGAATGTGCTCTGGAGCACTTCGAGGTGAAGGTCGAGTTGGAAAAATTGGCTAGATAATCCCCAAAAGTGGATGTACTTGTAAACAGGCGATGTAGACTACCACTGTTAGAACAACAGATGGGGAAACGATGCTTCAACACCACTCTCCTTGGAAAAGCAACAAGGACGGATGTGGCTTAGGCACAGTGGTTCCTGAAGGCTGCTCCTGCAGACTGTGAGAGGAATAGAACTTTTTTTTTTTTCCTTTTGATATGAAGTAACTCCTACCTGCAGATGGACCACAGAGCCAGTAACTGAGCTCCAAGCACTGGATCAATTTTTGCTGTAGCTATACCCCAGCAGGTCTGTGGGGTAGCTGCGGGCAGGAACCAGGGTTACTACTGGTGGTGCCGGAACTGGAATCGGGGAGCTTGCCCGATGCCCACAACTGGATAATCATCATCTTTCTAATTTTTGATGGCTCCATTTTTCCTGTTTCCCTGTATCTGTGTTACTGGCATTGCTGCAAATGCCCCTCTTTGGCTGTGGCACCCCTGTTGCTCACCAGAAACTCTTGACTTTCTTTTCCCTTTTGCAAACCACTAAAGAAACATTTTCTAGCTGGATGGTGAGCAATTTCCCTCCGGAGAGGAGGAGAAAATGGCTGTTTAGTAGTTAATTACCTGTTATGTTGGTCTGACAGCTATGAAGCTTATGAGGCATGAAAGAAGAGTGGATCAGCCTTTCCCACAAATCACTGAGAAAACGGGGTGAAGGAAGTTGTGCCTGGCTCCCAGGGGGATGCCTCTCATCCCACTCCTCTCCTTTGCACATGGCCCTGGGGCTTCTCCTAACGCCTGGGGAAGAGCCTAGTGCATGTTTTTGCCTGCTGGAGAAAGCTGATTTATTGCCACTGCTTGTTACAGCAGCCCTGCTCTTTCAGAGGGGACGCAGTCTCTGCCAAGATTATTTTTTTTTCCCTTTGAATGCATTTTACGGTGAGCTCTCTTGCCAACACATGGGCTCTGCTTGCTTTTATTCTTTCCAGACAGCATTGCTTTCCAGTGCTGCCTCTTTTATTTCGAAGGTCTTGGAGAGCAGTGGGGAAGTGAAGGCTGGAGCTGGTGTCCTGGCCCAGTGCTGCCTGGCAGTGAGCTGTATTTCCCCTGTTGTTCACCGAGGAGACATGCCAGGAAAATGATTCAACCCTTTCCATTATTAACCTTGCAGAACATCTCTACCACCTCCTTGCCATTCGGTGCCCATGCCCCAAGGCCACCACCCTGGCAGCTCTAAGATGGAGAGGATGGTGGTGACCCAACAGAGGACTACAGGTTCCAGCGTGCAATTCTCTGCCACACTCTGGCTAACCGAGATGCGCACTGGGGCTGTGCACTCGCACGCTCAATGGGCAAGAAGAGCAGAGGAGAGCTCAGGCTGCATTGCAGGGCTCTGTAGGCCAGCATGTATAAAACGCCGGGGCCATTCCCAGCCGGTGTTAGCATTTGGTCTCTTGCACTGCATTTACTTGTGTCCTTTTGTGTCTGGAGACCTTAATGAGAGCAAAAGATGCTCTTGAAAGGTCGTTAACGAAGCTGCTGGGGAGTGTTTTGGCTTTGTGCTGCGTGGAGCTGCTGCTCCGTTGCATGTGGTGCCTTTGTTCCTTCCTTGGATGCACCAGAGCAGAGCTCATCTTGTTAGTGATGGTTTGGCTCCCTCCCGGCATGTTTTGCTTCGGCTCTTTCAGTTCCCCTGCCTTTGGTTCATGTGAACATGGCTTATTGGGGAGGGGTGAAGAAATCAAGGGGCTCAGGACAGCCCTTCTCTGTGTTTGTTTTTTTTTTTTTTTTCTACTGCTGAGACAGAATTGGGACAAGCTAAGGGTCCCGAGCTCTGCATTGTTACCAGCAATGCTGGGCAAGCCTGCATGGCCCCTGCATCCTGCTGCAGGCTTTACCCAAATCAGAAAAACAAAAATACTTACTTTAACAGATTTGGAGTGGGGGGAATTAGCAGGACTTTTTGTTTTTCTCAAGTGTCAGAGAAGGTGAGTTTGTGTCTCTCTTGGCTCCAAGCTGGCTTGTCCCCTCCTTTGCTCTTTTGCTGTGGGCTGTGGAGTGGGGAGACTGACAGCCCTGCTGCTATTTCTGGTGGTGATGAGCTGGTGATGGGAGATGAGGGATAGTGAAAACAAAGTGTAGGGAACATTCATTAGCAATTATCCCTGCTTGCAGCTTGCTTGGGGTGGCTGTTGGGGACATCTGATAGCCACTTAATATATGTTCAAAGCGCTAGCTCCAGAGTCAGGGTGAATGTGAGGGTGGGTCTGACGGCCAGTTTTTGGAGGAGCTCAGTGCTCAGCTCCCTTTTCCAGCTTGTACTCAGATGCTACATTTAACCTCAAGCTCTTTCTGTGTGTTAAGCTGCCTTCCCCCCTGCCTCCCCCCGCTAATCTCTTCACAGCTAGGGTCTTACAAACCTGTTAGCAGCAAACTGGAGCCCAACCAGCGTGGTCGCAGAGATGGGTCGAGCAGGGAGGGTGGTGGTTGCGTGGATGCCAATGTATGGAGAGTATACGTGGGGTTTTTGACTGTGTGAAGCAGTGGGCTGGAGCAGCAGTTGGTAAGCTGTGCCTGCTGTTCGCAGCCCACGGAGCCCACCGTCCTCCAAACTGTCTCGTTGCAAGCCTGCTACAAGGTGGCAGAAGGTCTGAAAGGAGGCTGAATCATTCTTTTTTTTTTTTTACACCATAGTTATATTGCATAAGCCCTCTCCTTCAAGCTTTCCTGCTCCTCTGCAGGATTGGAGGAGGGTGGGTTTTCTTCTTCAGGGACAACCTGGCCTCTGGACTATATTTGCTGTAGAAAGCCTTTTTAACCATCTTCTCCTAAATGCTAACTTGCTTCCTAGTAGAGGCAGTGTCAAAGCCTGGAGTACTGGCACCTGTCTTATTTACACCCTCAAGATTATAATGATGAGTGCCATTGAAATTAAGAAGGAACATCTCCCATCAGACTCCTGGCTGGTTTTGATTCTTGGTCTCCAGTAGAGAGGGAGAGTGTTTCTCTCCAAGATGACCTTTTATTTAAAAAACTGCTGTTGCAGATCCTCTTTACTGGGGATACGCTCTGCCTTCTCTCTCTGGCTCAGTAGATGTGCCTTTTGGACTTTTACTACAAGTCTCAGACAGTGGTTGCTGTCTTGTGGGGTGTAGCAGTTGGGAGTAAGTTTGTTCTCCCTCTGCTAAACTTACCACGTTGCAAATTGTAGAGTGATTTGGCTGAAGTCTTACAGCAGCGACATTGAGAAATTAGGTTTTTTACTTGTTAGACACTTGGGCAGCTTTGGAAAATGTAATGGGGACAAGAACGTGTTTGGTGTTTTGGTGGCAGCATCTCTGCTGAGACCAGAAGCCAGCTGAGTAGCTGCCAATAGGAGAGGCATCTTTGGCACAGGGCAGGTAGGTACCGATGTCCTAGCTAAGCTGCAGAAAGAGCCACAGAGGTGGAGGAGTGCTGCCATTCAGATGCTGTCTGTCTTGGTCCTGTTATGACCAGAGCAGATAGCGTAGATACAGTTGGTGGTGGCTAAGGTGATGTTGCTCATGGTGGTCATGCATGACATTAAGAGCAAGCACTGTTTAAGGGACTAAATAACAACGAATTTTGGGAAGGAAATACTAACAGCTCCAGTGACCTCTAGGGAATAAGGTCCATGGAGGTGGTTTCTAAATGTGAAATATTGGCAGCTAGTTATAGGTGTGCTGGGGAGAGGCTGTGGTCATGGTCCTCATGATGTGTGGCAAAATCATATCTGGCTGTTTCTCTATTCAGTTTGCAGGCAGTGGTTTCAAGGGTGCAGCAGGCACATCTAATTTTTTGCTGCTCTCCAAGAGGAGTCTCTGTTCCTACCAGCCCCTGGCCACACGCTCCTGCTGTTCACCTGCTTCGCTGGACCCTTCTTTGAGCAGTTTGGTCCATTAACCTGGCAGAAAACTGACTTTACCCAAAAACTCCCTAAATTTCTGCAGGTGAATGAGGAGAATTAACTTGTGGCAGGGACTGGGGGAAGAGGGGAGCCTGGACATTAGATTGGCTCAGCATCTTGTGGGAGCTCAGTCTCATCTCTCCACCTGGGAGCATCTTGTCTCTAGGCAGAGGAAAGGGTTACAGCTTTTTCTCACCTCTGGCAGGCAGGAATATTCTGCTTTTGTTGTTTACCAGGATGGGATAAGATGTTTCCCTACAATAGGAAGCCTTAAATGTAGCAGCTTGATAAGAGGCTCCTTCCCTGCCTCCCAGGAGTGAGATGCCAGAGGAAGGACCAAGGCTTTTAAAATGTAAGACGTGAACAGATTTGGCACACATACAGAAATGTACCCTGTGAGCAAAGATAAAAGGCTGCAGTGTGGAAGTGTAAACCCAAGTCACAGCTGTGGCATCCGCCTCAGCCTTGGGATTGGATTGAGCTGGAAGCTTTTGGAGCTGAAGGTTTGATCCTGGTTTTGGATGAAAGCTGTCAGTGGAGAAACCAACCTGACTGTTGCTTTTACTGCTGATGCCAGGGTGCTTGTTAAGGGAATGTTCCTTGTGTGGGGGATTGTAAGGTGTGTGTGTGGGGGGGACATGGTGATGTCCAGGTCCACCTAGGAGATGGTGTCTGAGGAGATAGAGGAAGCAGCTGTATTCCAGGCAGCAAGACCTCTATGGCACACTGGTTCCAGACACACAACCTGGTTGAAGAAGCCACTGGTTGAACCGTATGTAGTAGAGTGGGGATGGACTATCTCTGCGACCAGATTTGGATGGTGACTTACACCCCACTGCTTTATGGTGTGACCTTCAGAGGCTGTGCTATTGTGGGAGCTGCAGAGTAGGTCAGGTCCTCTGGCTGCAGAGCGGCCACTAGTCACCCGCGTGATGCTGAGAGCAATAAGGCAGTGCCAGCATTTTGCACTTACCAGGCGTTGGTGGGGGATATTCACGTTGGCTTTTTCTAACCTTCCAAGATCCTCCTTCCCTGCAAATGGGAAATGAAAATCCTTGGCATTGACATGGAGCAGTGGAAGCAAGTCAAGTAACGTGGCTCAGCCAAAAAAAAAAAAAAAAGGAGGAAGAAACCTGTCCAACCCCAGATTGGTACAGCAGGGTGTCCGCGTGCAATGCAGATCAGTGTGGCTCTTTCTCCTCCAGCGCGGGTGTTGTACAGAGCAGCTAAGTGCACGTACATCTCTCTCTCTCTCTTGCTCGGTGAACAGCTCTTACACGTTGTTGTAAAATGAGAGGGGCTGGAAATGCTTTCTCCGGTTGATCCAATCCTAGTGTAAGGCTTCTGTAAATATCCCCTAACTGCTGGCAATGCTGCCAAACCCTGCTACAGCACAGGGAGGGTGGGTTGCTCCCTGCTTCCCTCTCCATGCCCAGCTGTTCCAGGGCAAAACCAAACTCATCTTGGCAGGTCAGTAAGAGCTTTTCAAACACTCAGCCTAGGAGTCATTTGTTAGTAACAAATGGGGGATTTGCCAGGACACGCTGCTCCATCTGGTCTGGCATCCTGTCCCCTACAGCAGCCTTGACAGATCTGCTTGAGAAAGGCAGGGGAGAAAAGGAAAAAAAAAAAAAAAAAAGCAGCAGTTTTTCCCATGGAAGAAAAAAAAACCACTTTGGCAGTCTGTTTGAACAGGGTTTCCTGGGCTGGAGCACCTTCATGGCATGCTGTCACCTCTGACCCTGTCAACACAGCATTGTAGCTAATGGAGAATCTGAAGTGATGGTTGACATATGCATTTTTTTATTACTGTCTTGCATTTCACTTCTAAACACCAGTGAGGCTGAGCTGCATCCAGAGGACCTTGGTGCACTTCCCTCATTGAGTGTTTTTTTTCTCTCCTTTTTCTCCCCATGGTTAATGAGAGAAACAATCTGTTTATTCTCTCCCTATTAAAATTCCCCTGTGTCTTCATCACAGTGAAATCTCTCTGTAGACTCCATGTTTGCAGACAGCCTTGTGTGGAGATGGCTGGCTTCTCCAAGCCATCAGCTTGGTGTGTTGCAAGCATTTTTCTGTTGCTTGCCCTTTACATTCAGAGGAATCTCAAGGGCTGTGTCCCCCACAGCAGGATGGTGCCCATTCTCCAAATATCAGAGCCTTTGTGTTTGGACTGAGCTTTGTGGGGAAGAAGTGGGGTATCTGTAGTAGAAGTACCTGTAGCTGGGACAGCTGCTTCAACAGAAGAGGTGGCCACCCTTCGCTGGTCATCATTTTGTTGGATTTGCCAAACTCTTTCGGTTGAGGTGCTGGTGTGCTGCCCGTGACTGGCTGGGGTTTAGTGGGGGTACCTACATCCCTGGTCAGCTGAATCTGGGAATGCATTGGACTGAAAATTGGTCTCATGCTTGTCCCAGCACAAAGCAAGGCAAGCTTGGCAGGGCAGGATCCCCAGCCGCCTCTCTGTTAGATGCCTCGTGCTTTAGATCAGCTTAAGGCAAGTGTGAAACCACACCTTCTAGGCAGTGAAACACAGGTTGGTGCTAAAGGGGGCTGAGAAGGATTAAGGAGCACACAGGGAAGCAGCTTGGTGAGCAGATTCGAAAAGGGAGCAAGCTCTAGCAGAGGCATGATGAGAAGAGACTTAGAGAGGGGCTCACTGATTGAGATCCAAAGCTGCAATGGGTGTTTGGGTTTTTTTCATTGAAAGTTCTTGAACTGGTTTAGTCTGAGCTGCTACAGCCTAGATATAACCCATCTCTTAAATAATGATTTCTCTGCTCCTGATTGTCGAGCTCTTTCCAAACCCATGGCAGTTCGCCTGACTCTGTTTTCTGTGTGTCTCTGTGTTCTGCAGTATCCGGATCTGAGCCAGGAGTCTGGGTCTCCATTTGTCTTTATCTGCACTAATCCCCAGGAGATGGTTGTGAAGTTTCCCATCAAAGGAAAACCCAAAATCTGTAAGTAGTAAAGTTTCCACAGATGCCCCCCTTGGCCTTTCATGCCTGCTCTCATCACCATCTCTGCTTGCCTTTGCCATATGAGTTCGCAACCTTTGCCCTGTGCTCTTTGATCTGTAGGTGTTTGTTTAATGACTTGAATACATCTGTAATATTTTTTTTTGTCTTTGGTTCCCCTTTCCCCAGATGTTGCTTCCTTCTAAATACATGCCTCTTCCTGCCTCTCCAAACACTCAGGAGTCAAAGAGCGCTCGTGTCTGCAGCTGATCCGCTTCTGGCATCAGCCTGAGTCAGGATACGAGCCAGTGCGGTGATGCTCAGGCAGACCCATGCTAGCTCCTTGTCTGTGGTTCAAAATTACCCTTTTGCCTGTGAGGATGGTGAGGACTTGAAGCAGCAAGAGCTGCAGGGCCAGATGGATGTTCTTCATCCGTAGGCCAGCATGATGGGGTGTCCTGGCAGAGTTGCAGGGAACCACCGCAGCATCTGTCCGTGCTCCGCTTGCCAGCGTTGTTAGTCCCTTTTATGAGCCACCAGCCCCTCTGCAGGCTGCCAGTTATTCCTACCCGCTGCTGTAAAAAGGATGGAGGAGGGATGCAGCAGCTGGGGAGCCTGCAGTAGCTTCCATCCTTATTAGCAGCCTCCCCACCACACAGCCTGGGGAAGGCACTGTACACGCTTTCAGGGGATGTGAAAAATTAATTTGATGGGCTAAAAGCAGCATAAGCAAAAATAGTCTTGGCTGTTTGTTTAGCAGAGCTGATGACTGGGTTTTCTTTCTCATTTGCAGTGTGGTTCTCTAGGAGTAGTTATCTAGTAGCAGAGGGGTGGCAGTATTTCTCAGTACCAGTTAGGTAAGGGCTTTTGAAGCACAGTGTAAGATTTTTTTCTGTTGTTTTTGAGGGCTTTTTTTTCCCCATCTGTGCTCAGAGAAGCACCATTCTCCCACGGCTTCAGTCTCTTCCTGGGTATTGGGGGTATTTGTGCCCTGCCGGGGTACTGAGAAGGCAAAACGTTTTGGTTTCTTCACAGCCTTTGTAGCAACAACTGGGAGGTGTGTTCAGCCAATGGTGACAAACGGTGCTTGGTGAGCTGCAGCACTTGGATCTTGCTAGTGGCACTGTCTTCCTGCAGGGACAGGTCTTTCCCGGTGTGCCAGTGAGCAGGCAGGGCTGCACCGAGTTATTTAGGATGCAAACATCTTTGCTGTGGTAGAACAGCCTCATTGCTGTGGCGTGCTGGAGCAGCTGCTGCGGGTTTTTTTCCTCTTTTTTTTCCCCTTGTTTTAACCTCTCCTTGCTCTTGTACAGGTGCTCTCATGCCCCTTCACTGCCACATCTGCCTGCATTCAGCCGGTGGTGGCTAAGGGGAAGCTGCTGTGTGGTGTGAGCACAGGGCAGCCAGCTTCTGCTTGTCTGCCTCGCTGGGTGCAGGTGCTGCCAGTCCCCTCCCCATCTGTCACGTTGTCTGCTTTGTGTTGTGACACTTTCCTGCTTGGAGAAGGATCAGTCTAACAGCCTGGAAGGAAGCTGGCTGTGCTGGCGGCTGGCTGTGCTGCCCGCTCCTGCTGCTGGCCTTGCCTTTCCTGCCCTCCATCCCGACAGGAGCTGTCATGAGAGCAGCGGCAGGGGAGACTGTGGAGTTGCATATTCACCTCCCGGAGGGGACATCGTCTGTCTGGGTGATATTTGTGACAGCCTTGGGAAGGAGCAGGGAAACCTTTGACCTTTCATTGGAGTAAGGCGCTGTTTTAATAGGAGCTGGCATTACATCTGAGGCAGTCAAAAGCTTAATTCTCCAAGCTGGAAGCAGAGCAGGGGGAAGGTGCTGGCTCATGTCCCCACCTGAGCTCACCGGCTGCCCCGGTCTTCTTGAAGCCTGGCTCAAACCATGACAAAATGCCAGTTTGTCTTGTTGGGAAGCCAAGCCATAGTGGTTTTCCTTGCCAGATAACAGCATGGACCTTGCCACAGTGACATCTGAATGCTTCTCTGTTGCAAGTTAGTTGTTTCTAGCAGCATGGGGAGGGGAAAAAAAGAAGTAACATAGCTCAATTTTTGCTGCCAGGGTTATTGTTTGTGTGGAAGGGATGAGTACTGTGTTTGTGTTGCATCTGGGAGCATGGCTTTCCCCAGACACATTCCTGCTTAGTTTTAGCACATGAGGACAAAGCTTCCTGGCAGTTCTCAGGGGTGATTTCCTTGAATCCAGGCAAAGCTTCCCTGAAGCCTCCCTCAAGCATCGCTCAGAAGCCACTCTTCAACAGCCGACGGCTGGAAGAGTGTAAAGGAGAGGGTGAAGGGACATGTCACAGTGTGAGATGAGAGTCCTTAAATCATTGAGTGGAAAAAGAAGGGGACCCTGGGGCTGTTGCCTTATTTTTAGCCTTTTCCTAAAGGTTACCTGTGTGGTGTTTTATGTTTGCCAGCTGGCAGAGCAGAGGAGCCTTCTGATCACTTTTGGGGTCCAGGAGGAGCAGGCAGGCATGGTAAATATGAAGCTTCTAGCCCTGGAGATGACACAGTGTTGGTGATGGGGGACCAGAGCATGGAGCAAAGTGTGAACTTGCTGCCTTTCTCCTGCCAAAAACCCCACAGCTTGGTGACATAGTGGTCTGACACACTGCTTCCAGACAGTCTGGCTGTCCTGGCTCAGCCACGTAGGGTGCCCATTGCTGTTTCCAGCCACTGCAAGGAGGGGGCTTCTTCCCCACCCTTAGGCAGGTAGGAGAAGTCTTCTCCCACAGAGGGTGGCAGAGGGGATGTTGGATCTCCTCCACCTCCTAACTACGGCACAGGACAAGAACGCTGTCTGAAAACAGATGCTCCCATTAATGCCCTGTTTTGCCCTTTTGCTTGGCCTCAGTTTTAGTTTTCTCATTTGTGATGGTGGAGAAATTTTGCAGACAGCATTTTGTGTCCCATGGGCTGCGGACTGGTGTTTCTGCTCCTAATTTCAGCCTGACCGTAGCTGTGTTTCAGTTTAGGGATATATGGCATGGTGACTTGCAAACTGTTGCTCATGTCTTTTTTCACACGTGTTATGGTTTTGGTGCATTGAACTTCCTTCCTTCTCAGGCTCAGACAGGAGGAAGGCTGGCCCAAAACCCAAGCTGAAGGAGGAAGACTGGTTTCAGGGAGGCTGTTTTGTCCTGGTGGGACATCCTGAGCAAAGCTGTTTTGTAACCTACCTCTGCTGGGAAAAGTATTGTCAGGCTCTTCGTTGGGCTGAAATCGAGAAGTTTTCTTGGTTTGAAGAGAAGGTGATGGTCTCTGGCTGGTTTGGAGCCATTTTCTCTGGACAAGCACCTGCTTCTCATGGCACATGAGCATTTACTGGCAGTTTTTGGAGCAGTGGCCAAAGTGGGACTGGTTTGGAGCCTAGTGGTTCTTGTCTCCACCAGGGATTAGATCTACTGTGTGCTGTAGCTGGGTTGGAGGAATGTAGTGGTCCCAGAGACCACATGGGCTGTGCTTCACCCACAGGGTGGTACCAGGATTGATCCCCCCGAGGGATAATGCTGAGGGACCTGGATGAAGTGCTGCCAGCTCTGGCTCCATCCACCTCACTGGGATTTTGCTGGGATGGGCTCTTGTCTGTCCATCTCCTTAGGATTAAACTCTGATCCTCTTGCCTACCTTCCTGATGGTGTGACCACAGCGGACCCCCATGTCCCTCCCAATGGGTGTGAGAGATGCTCCCCAGGGACTGGGGCCACCCTCCCCAGCTCAGAATGGGGTCTGTGTTGGAGTCCCATCCCTGCTCTCAGCTACAGACAGAGGCAGGATGAGGCTGGCATTTGGAGGATGGGAAGATGCAGGGGAGCAGGAGCAGGGAGGCGAGTTCCCAGGGAGACATGGCATTAGAGGAGGTGACTTGTGCTGGCTGACAGCAGAGCTTCTCTGGGAGGCTGGGTCTTTGCCGTGCTGTGTCGCTTAAGGTCACTTTCCTTTTCTTCCTCTCCCTTTTGGAGGAGAGAGCTTTGCCTGGGAGAGCGGGAGCATGCTTGCTTTTTTACAGACAGGGAGAGGGGTACAGGGATGCTCCTCTGAGGCAGCACATCTCCCTCCTGGCTTGCTTGCCATGCCTGGCTTTTGGCTTCTTCTACAGGAGTTCCCCAGATCTCGTGTTCTGGTGTCCTGCTCCTCTCCCAGGCAGGAAAGCGGAGCTGGCAGCAAAGCCACCAAAGGGCTGTGAAGGACAAGGGGAGGCTTTCTCTGGGTCCCACTGGAGCAGCTGGCCATGGGCACCTGGGCTCCCAGAGGCACTGCCCAGTGGCAAAGGCAGCATGGCCCTCCCAGTTGGTGGCCTTGGACGCCGCCAACCTGGCACTTGGCAGCACTGAGCAGTTGGTCCCCATGACATTGTGTGCCCCATTGCATCAGCATCCCCAAGCTGAGGGTTTATTGTCCCCAAGCCCAGCTTTCTGCCACACTGTGAAGAAACATGACTGCAACATGTTCCTTGATGGTCTCCCATATCCTTCAAATGTGTTGACATGCATCCTGCGGGCAAGCGAAGGGATCGGTTTCCCCCCTGGTAGTGGCAGGCAGGCAAGTACTAGATGTTAATTTACTCTCCACCTTGCTGAATTTCTCCCTCTTCAGCATCTCTTTGCCATGTTGGACATATTTGCCCCTGGCTCTCCGGTGTCACGCCTGCAGAGGGAGGCCATGGTGGCTGGAAACGCCTGGCTCCTCAAGCATGATAATTGAATGTGACAGGAACACACTAACTAGGAGACCTTGCTGCCTCCAGCTTATTTGCATTGCAAATAGCATTTAAAAATAAAGAGTGATGAGAATTTGTTGTGTGTTTTTTTTTTTTTTTTTCTAATCCCCTCTTTACAGGGAAGCTGGATGCAAAGATCCATCAGGGAGCAAAGAAGGGGTTAATGAAGCAGAAATCGATGGGGTGAGCCTCGGGGGAGCAGCGCTTTGTTCCCAGGAAACACCCTGACTGACACAGAAGGGTGCCAGGATGATCCTCAACTCTGGAAAGCAGGTGCAAGACAGATCCCACAGTTTTTAGGTATTGCTTTATCCATTGTGTTCCAAAAGCATTAAAAGAGATGTGTTTTCACTGAGCTCTTGCCCAACAGCCCTGTGCTTCCCGGGAAGTCATGCACTGTGGACAAGGGTGGTGGGAGATGGGGCTTGACAGGATGGGATTCAACCAAGCGCTGGCATCTCCACATCTCCTGTGAGCACCAGATCCCAGGACGGGCAAGGGGAGCTCGCCAGCAGCGTCCAGCCCAGCTCCATCCATCTCTGCAGGCAGGAGGTAGCTCCATCCTGGCTTTGGCAGCATCTCCCTCCCCAAAATGTACCTCAGGGTCTTTTTGGCTGGAGGGGGTCAGGCACATCAATGGCCTCACAGGAGAAGAGCAAGGAACTGGGGGACAAGAGGGATGGCTCCCAACAGCCAGAGAGCCTGAGCCCTGCCGAAGCTGGGGACTCGGGGCGAGAGGTGGCCTCTGTTCCTGCTCGGAGGCTTTCTGCTCACAGGAGCACTCTTGGCATCACCATCACCGGGAAGCGCCCAGCCTTCTCTCCTGATTTGTATCAAAGCAGCAGCCACCCCACAAAGCTGAGCCCCCCCCTCCAGCAGCTGTGTGCTGGAGTTAAAAACCTGTCCTACCTTATAAATAAGATTAATTTCTCCTTTTTTTTTTTTTTTTTTTTTTAATCCTTCATATTCAGCATCTCCCCGCATTGCTGTGTCTGTGCTCATTACACATTTGTGTTCACTGGGCTGTGAGCCTTTCCTGCCATGTTGCTCCAGGCTCTGCCTTGTTGTGGTCTAAGTGCTCCTCCTCATTCCCTGGAGCCCACCCTGCTCCGGAGGGGACAGAGCAACCCCAGAGCACTGCTAGCATCCCCCCTCCCGCTCAGGGACATGGTGGGGAGCAGAGCAGGGCTGCTGGCTCAGCTGCTTGATGCGATCACTGGTTGCAGGTTGTCCCAGCCCTCTGCCTCTGTTCCTGTCACTACCCCAGCAGAGAGGAGGAGGAGGAGGGTGTGAAGCCTTCGTGGCAGCTGCCTGCACCCCCTGAAACTCAGCAGCTGGATGCTGCAGCGCTGGAAATGATCCCGCTAGCACTGTCCTTTGCTCCGGGTGTTGTCTTCTCATTCCTTTTGCTGCCTATGGGATCTCTGAGATGCTGGCAATGGTGGCTCTGGATTCAATGCCCACCCACATCATTCCTCATTTGGAAAACCTCTGTGGGTGTTTCAACTCTGAGTCGCCCAGGCACAGCATGGAGGTTGTGGTATGGGAGCTGCCGTTTGGCATGGCAGAGGGAGACGGGCTTCTGCGGCTTCCTTCTTCCTCTGGCTGCATCCCCCATCCACCAGCCTGTCCTGTCACTTGTGTCCCACCAGTGTGGTCCCAGTCTGCTGTGCTGGGACACTGGTGGCTTCCTGGCATGTTTTTCTCTTCAAGTATTGTGGAGGTCCTCCTTTCTTTGGTCCGTGTGCTTTGAGAGCAAGGGGAAATGTCAGTGATGCCCATAGGAGTGGAGTTGGAGAGAGACAGGGGACTTGGGGTGGCATCCTGTGGTCCTGGGGCTGTGGGGGGAAGGAGGCAGTAGAGGACTTGGCCTTGGTGGCTGGGTGGGAGAGGCAGGACACTGAGGTTGCTTTGCCTGAGCTGCCTGCAGCTCCCTGGAGCATCTTTCCTGGAGGTGGAAGGCATCGACACTTAAGCAGCTGGCCCAAAGGCAGCGCTTGTGGGGCCAAGGCTGGGAAGATGCTCTTCCAGGCAGAAGACAGGTGCATGGAGAAGGAGCATCTGCTTATGTGGTGGACGTCTTTCACAATCAGTCACTGATGTCTCTGCTGCCCTGCCCTGCTCCTTACCGGCACGGCCTGGGATGAGCAGGATGCTCAGGACACCAGGCACCCAGGGTGGAGAAGCACCCAGGGAGGATGTGCTCAGCACCCAGGGGGTGCACCCAGGCTGGGCTCCACGTGACACAGCCCTGGGGTTTCCAGCTCCCGCTCCTCACCCCAGGAGCGCAGCGCAGCGCCTTTGGACAAGGCTGTGACAGAGTGGGGTCTTGTACTGTCCCCGTGGGACAAAGGGACTGTGGGGCTCGTGACCTGCCCATCACAACCAATGCCCATCAAATTCCCCGTCTCGGGACACTGCTTCCCAGGATGGGTCGCTCACCCTGCCCCGTGCCGGGCAACGGGGTCTCACACGGCCCCCCGCAGCGTGTGAAATACCCCCAGAAACGTGCTCCCCCCCCCGCTTTCCGAGGTGGCACCGCGGCGGTTCCGGCTTCTCGGGGGGGAACTGCTCCGCTCCGGGCTTTGTTCGCCGCTCCTGCGCCCCGGCTCCCGATCGCGATCCGGTCTCCGTGTTTTCCGGCCGCGGCTGTCGGGCGCCGGCGCCCCCTTTGTGCGGGCGGCGCCGCGTTTGCCGCCCGCCGGGGGCGGCGTTCTCCGCCCTCCCGCTCCGGGGCTCCGCCGTCCGGGTTTTGCGCCGCGCCCGCGCCACCCCGCTCCGGCCGCCGGTCGGGTTCCGGCTCCGGGCTGCCGCGTCCCCGCCAAGCCGAGCGGAGCCGAGCGGAGCCGAGCGCCCTCCCGCCCCGCCCCGCCAGGCGGACACCGGCGCGGCCTGCGCGGCGCGGCGCGGCCCGAGGCGCGGGTGGCATGGCGGCCCCGGCGGCCGGCCCCTAGCTGCCGGCGGAGCGGCCAGGCGGCCCCATGGAGGAGACTTAGGGCCGCCCGGGACGGGAGCGGAGCCGGGTGAGTGCGGGCCCAGCCCCGCGGCGCCCCGGCGGAGTGTGCGGGCGGGGGGGGCGCCGGTCGGGGACACCCGTGGCCGTTGGGCCTTGGCCCCACTACCCCGCGTGACCGTGGGGCCCGGGTGGTTGCTGCCGCCGCGGCGCTGCGGCTCGGGTTCCCCCCGCCGTGGCCGTGGGGCCTTCCCCCGCGGCCGTTGGGGCCGGGACCCACCCTGCGGCCTTCGAGCCCCCCCGGCTGGTTTAGGCCCCCTCCCGTGGCTGGGCGCCGGCGCCGTGTCCCGGGGGCGTCGCTCCGTGACCGTTGGGACGGGTGTGTGTGCCCCCCCTGTGACCGTCGCGGAGAGCCCCCCCCCGCCTGTGGGGGTCGGGTACCCTCCAGAAGTGCGGGGTCACCCCCCTGCCGCCGCGGGGGTCACCTTCCTCGCGGCTACGGCGCCGGGGGGAAGGCCCGGGGGCACCCAGGGAGCGGGTGGGCCTGGGGGTCTCCCCGGCTGTGCCCCCCCCCCCCCCCGCCGCCCTGGCTGTGTGCCCGGGGGTCTCGCCGTGTGCGTGGGGTGCGGATCCCCCTGCCGCGGGGGGGGGGGACTGGGCCCCCGCGTGTCCCACCGCCACGGGTGCGTGGGGGGGGGGTTATGGAGCCCCCACGGCTGCAGGGGGGGAATCCCCCGCGTGCGGGGTCACCGCCGGGGCAGGTCTGGGGGTGGCTGGGCGCGGGATGCCTTTCTGAGGGGGCAGCGGTGGCCCGGGGCGGGGAGTCGCCCCCTCTTGCTCCCCCGTCTGTGCACGGAGGGTTGGGAGGCGAGGGGCCTGGGGCGCCCCGGGCGGGCTGCTTCCCCCGGGGTGCTGCACCCCAGCCCTTTCGGGGTGCCGTGGGGGTTCGCGGCCCCTCGCGGGGGACTCCTGGGGTCACGTTTTCCCGAAGGCGTTTGGGGAGCACGGGCTGTGCGTGCGCGGCGGGGGGGCGGGCGCAGCCCCTCGGAGCGGGCTCCGGGCTCCGGCCCCCTCAGCTGCCACCGGGGGGGCCGCCGGGTGCCCCGGTGCCACAGGACGAGCGGCCGAGCCGCCGCGCCGGAGCCCTTGCTGGTGGGGCCGGTCCCGGGGGCGACACGGTCAGTGACAACGTGGCCGAGCCGGTCGGGCGTCCCGTAAGGGCTGCTGGATCCCGCGAGCGGGACGGAGCGGAGAGGGCACCGCTCCTGCCGTGGAGCTCGGGCCCGGCGTGCGCCGGGAAGGTCACCGGCTCGGCCCGCTCAGCGAGGCCAGGCTCCCCTCCGTCTCCCAGCCGGGTTTTTTCCCTTTCCTTTTTCCCCCTTTCTGGGAAGGCCCTTTCCCTTGGAGGAGGTGTTAAGACACGCGTTTGTCCTGGCACATGCCGAGGAACTCACCGATCCTTTTTACTCCCTGCAGAAGAATTAAGGATGCCGGCATCAGAGCTGGCTTTTGGGTTCCGGCGTGCACAGGGGCGGCGTGGGTGCTCGCAGCCTTCCGTGCCTGGACATCTTCAGGAAAACCTATTGCCACGCTTTGTGCGATGACTCCAGCACCGGATTATGCTGCACATTTCTAGCTCTTTGTTGGCAGTACATGACCACACACGCATGGCACTCAAAAAATCCAGTCGGTGTATTTTATTGATTAGCTCTTGACCAGAAATAATATATAATTTATTATTTTGAAGCTGTTTCGGTTTCAAAACAGAAATCCTTGCCTTTTTATGCCCTCGTTCATCCAGCAAGGTTTTCTCCTCTCCCTGTGGGGTAGAGCTCACTGAGGAAGGGAGACATGTGCAGCACTGGGAGCACAGCTGTCTCAGTGGTGCGAAAGGATGAGGATTTAATGTTTCACCTAAACTGGCCTCGCGTTCAGGACAAGGGCTGTGAGCCAGTTAGAGCCACCAGAGGAAATTAATTATCAAGCAGGTTGTAATGATCTGTAATAAAGTATGGCCAGGACACGGGGATTTTCTTTCTTTTGTTTTTCAAGTTGGGCACTTGGACTTGGTTTCCAGTGGAGGGTCTGTGTGTTTTGTGGGTCGCCATTAGGCTGCTCCTTAGCTGGAGGGGCTGGTGTGTGAGTGTCTACACACGTAGGTGTCTCTTAATACACGTGTTGTCCTATCACAGTGTCCTCTGCGCATGCTGAGAACGGTGTTCTTCCTTTCCTGGGGAGAAGCTCCCGCAAATAAGGGACGTTTGTCTGTCTGTAGCCCTGTGCTGCGGGCTGTGTGGCAGCTGCAAATAATCCCTCTGCAGTTGCAGGGCTGCAAAGTCCCCTCACGCTCGCTGCATCCGACTTGTCGAATGTCAGTGGGCACAGCATCTGCTTCTGCTGCCTTTAACGCTTTTTCCCTTTAAACCATTAGGTGAGCTGAAAATTTGCCTTTTCGGGAAGAAAGGGCTCACAAGGTGTAAAGGCAGCTGAGGGGTTCTCATGCTGCGTTGGAGCTACCTAACAGGTCGTGTATCTTTATTACGTATGAACAAGAAGGAAGGACCAGAGTTCACTCTGTCTGGTTTATTCTCTTTGACAACTGCGCTGCGCTGAATCAAAATTTGCCTCCAGATTATATTTACAGTATCTTTTTAATTTGAAGTCCATAAATTAAAGAAAACTAGAAGCTGCCTTATCTTTCTAGCACTTGCATGTGGGTACCCCATCTGAAACAGAGTCGATGTCCATGAGTCCATGTCGTGGCAGAGGTTGGAGACCTGTGGCTGGGGTCATGCTCCTCAGGCTTGGCCGCGATGGAAGGGTGGTTGGGCACCAGAGTTGTGTGTTGTGCCTAACACTGTGATTTACTCGGCATTTCTTCAGTGTATGTTGCCTAAAAAGGGATCTTTCTCTGCTTGCTCGTGGAGGGAGGAGGAGGAGCTGGACTGCATGGCGTTGCTGTCGACCTTGGAGGGGCTGGGAGCGGGGATGCACCTCCCTGCTGTCCCGGGGCACCTGGTGTGGCAGGGCTCAGATTCAGATTAGGGCCTCTGGGCACTGATGCAATACTAGTCCCAGATGTAATGCAGTAAGCCTCTTTGTCCCCTTTATCCGGAGTATTATGTAAATAAGATGGTATTTATGGTCCCAGGTATGTTGTTTCGGGGATGTGTGACAGTGTGCATGCACAGCTATGCCCTTTGAGTGTTGACACTGCTGCTTCTGGCTGGCTTCCCCAGCTGGAGGCAGGGACCTGCCGGGGACAGGCAGCGAGCAGGCAGATGCTTGCGGGGATCGTGTCACATGCTGGCTCCCTACCAAAAAGAGGTGAGGCCGCAGCTGACCTTGCCAGGGGCTGGTGACAGTTTAACCGTGCTGGGTTGCATGTACACAGTGAACGCAACAAGCAGGTCAGATTCGGGTAGTCTGCAGGAGATGGGGTGCTTTCCCACTGAGCTGAAGGTGAGATCCATGTTTATCTTTGAGGTTTGCTGCAGAATATGGGCTGAAGTTTCCCTGACCTCTGGGTGAGGAGAGTCACAGGTCTGCTCCCAAACTTGCCCCATATTTCTTTGCAGCTGATGGTGGTTTGTGGAGAGGTGTTTTCAGAAGCACCAAAGTCCCTGAAGCACCTGGAGGTGGCCTGGGCCGCCTGCAGTTCTCCTGTGAAGCTGCTTCTGATGCTTCATGGGCACATGTCAAGTGCACGTGGGCTCTCTGGGTATGGGGAGAGCCAGTCCTTTCTCCATGAAGCTTGCTGGCTTATTTGGGAAAGTGGTAATTTGGATGCTTGTGCTGTGGTGGTAGCAGCTGGAGGGAGGATGATGTTGTTGCATGGGGGCGCCTGACTCCAGCAGGGTTTTGGGGATGTAGGAGGGTGTGTTGAGGAGCTCACCTGGGTGTGAAGGGTCTTTTCTAAGATCAAGGGTGGGTACATGAGGCAGCTCAGAGCATGCAGCTGCCCTGGGAGTTCATCAGTAGCAGCTGAACCAGAGCTTTGGCCACCCTGGCAGCAGCTGGTCTGCTCCCTGTCCCTGTGCTGGGTTGGCTCAGGTGAGGAAGGGGTGCTGCTTGGTTTTGGGGAAGGGAGAAAAGAAGATCCAAGTAGGATGTGACTTCTTATGCTGTGCAGTTGTATCAGACGTGCTTCCTTGCTAATGAGGATCAGTGCCTTGTGGTGTGACGTGGTTTCACAGGAAGGAATGAGGTTCTGCTCTGACAGTCTTACAGCAGAGAAAATAGGGAAAGGCTGCCCATCTGGGAAACTTACTCTGTGACTCTGGTTGCTTGTGTGATTTTTTTTTTTTTTTAATTTATGTAATTTCTGTAAAGGAAACACCTATTTCACTCCTGGGTTTTGGTGAAAAATCAGGTTTTGAGATGAGATCAAGAGGTGGTTTTGCTTTTGCTGCAGCTGAGTGTCCTTCACATACAGAAAAATTACTGATGTAGCTGCTTAAGCATCAGCTCAGATGTTGTGCGAGGTGTGTGTGTGTGTGTAGAGAAGGGGTATAAAATGATGTGAGTGCATTTTTGTGGATGAATAAGGGTAATTTCCAGAGAATCTTGATATTTTGTATATAAATGCTCAACTTCTACAATTAATTTCCTTGTTTGTGGGCTGCAAAAAGAAAGAAAATGGGAAGATAATGTTGTCCCTTTATGCTCCTTCCCTAAGCACATTGCAGACGCTCGAAGGTTTTGTGGCATTGGATTTTCCCTCCGAGCTGTTCCTGCTTGGCCACTCTTCTGATGTCTGGAAGGGTGATATCTTTTGTACAGTGCTCCATCATGTATGACATCTCGTCTCTTTGTGTGGCTACACCAATTTATTGATAAAAACCCAAGGTAGTATGAGAGTGATTTTAATAAATTTGCCGGGCCCACTTGTGGTTTTGATTAAATGGAGTGTTCCTGGTTCAGACGAGTCCAAAGATTTGGCTTTGAGTTATCCCGGTGCTTCTCCAGGGGAAGAAAGGGCAGCCTGGGAGGAGTCTGCTCTGCAGCTTTTAAAGGAGTGAAAATGAGGTGTGTAATGACTTAGCTAACATTAACCGCCATGAATTCAGTTAAGAGGTATAGTCTTACTAAGCTCCACGAGAATTACTGCTTCTTCCCCAAAGATTTAGTAGCTGATGCCATGGTGAAATTTCTTGTCCTGAAAATTCCCAGTTTGCTTTTTGGGGGTTTCATGTCTGATCTCTACCTTCCCTCCATACCTATTGCCACAAGTAATTAAAAGTGAGCTGCTGCTACCAAAACAAGCCAAGTACACTTTGATGCATGGTTCTTGCTGGTTTTTATTGTATTCCTTTGCATGCTGGCTAATTCACAAAATTCAGCAATTTGCAATGGGTCATTAGCGTGAATTAGCAACTTTCTGATGTATATCATAGCTTTGCAAATGTGCTTTATTAATCTGTGAAATACACCTATTTATTATCCCTCCCAGGGAGAAAAAAATAAAAGGGATTTCTTGGTGTGGTACTCACTCTGCTTGCATTTGTCCCTGTCTGTGTCTGCCTTCCCTCCTCCTTTACTTCCCAGTCTGGTTGTTTTTTCCTAAAGTGTTCCCAGGCTGATGGTTTGACAGCAAGAGAGATTACAGCCGCACGTACGGTCCTCTGCTGCAAATGATGCCTTAGCTCGTGTAGCCAGGGTGCCCTAATTGGTTATTGAATGAAGGGAATTAAAGGCTTTAATAGGTGAAGTGGCGGCTCCTTCGTTTCTGGAGCAGCAGAGAGATGTTTGTCCTCTTCTGAAACCTGGGAAATGGCCAAGACTGCCTGCGTGCTCTTCTCCTAAAAGAAAAAATAAAGCCCAGAAGCTCTTCTTTCCCTGGGAGCAACCTGGGGGTGAGTAAGCAAGCATCTGTCCACCCTCTCCAAATTGCACTGCTGTCCACCCTCTCCTGTCAAGGTGGGGCCGTGGCTGGGAGATGCCGCTCAGCTGGGCATAGCTCAGCTGTGGCCACTCTGGTGCTCTTCCTTTGGATGGAGAGGACAGAAATGAGACACTGACCTGCACAGAGCCCTCCCTGTGCCTGCCAATGCAGCTGATGGTTTCCCTTTCTCGTGGAGGATGATCCTCATTGGAAACCCTTGTCGTTGCCACCACGAGAGCCCCAGCCTGGGACTGGGACCACCACGGGGTTTGGGTGGCGGGGATCAAGGCGAGGAGCCACACCACCTCCAAAGCCCCTAAAGGAAAGGGTACAAACAGCGGGTTCAGAGGTGCCTGCTCTGCTCCCACCAACGCCCAGGAGCTCGGGCTGCTGCCAAAACGGTGGGTACCTTTCTGCAACCCTGCTGATGGCATTGATCAAGCAGGGAGAAAAGGGTGAGCTGCTGTTTTCCAGCGCTTACTCCAGCAGCTGTTTATGCCCATTGGTTGTCTTTGGTCTTTGCCAGCTCTTCTTTCTTCCCATCTCTGTGACTGATGCTTCGGGGATCTTTCCTGGTCACATCCATCTTGCTGCTTCCTCTTGCTGCTGACTTTCTCAGGCTGTTGGCAGTCTTCCAGCCTGCGCGGAGCTTTATCTGAAATTTGTAAGCCTTTCTGGTTATTTTTATATGCGCTCTCTAGACTGTGCATGAGGACAGGCCACTGATTCAGATATTCTTTAAGCCTCTTGTAAATCAGTTTGCTTCTGCGTTGGGGTAAGCAAGGGTGTAACCAGACCAGTCTTAAATCCACGCGGCTGCTCCGCTTTACTGGTGGAAGCCAGCTCTGCTCGAGGGACAATCACCCTCCAGGTTTGTCCCTATGGGAAGCGTTGCGATGCAGAACTTGGTGCCAAACATTTGCTCAACTGTCCTGTTTTGAGTGTTTAATGTTATTTTTGGCAACAGCCAGCAGCGGCGTGGCTGGCTGGGTTCAACAAGAATGGGCTTTGCAGTGGCAGGAGAGCACTGGGGCTGAGTCTGGTGCTGCCAGCAGCACCTCCGGTGAGCCATAGCGTGCCGACTTGTCTAGCTTAGACTCATCTGAAGCACTTCTGAGTTAATCCTGGCCAGTTATTGCTCACAGGGTTGCTTTTTGCTTTTGCCACCATGTAGCTGCCAGTGGTCTGTGTGTCAGCCTTCGACAGGCAAGCCCTGCGGTGATGCCTCTCCGCTCTGTGGTACCCGTGCCTGCCAGGCACCTGCTGTGGGGCACATACCTGTGACACCGTGACACCTGCAGTTGTGCAGGGTGGCACATGGGGATCGTGGGTGATGCAGGCTTTGGGTGAAGATGGGGCTGTGTTAAACCATTGCTGCGGGTCTGGTCATGGCAGGCACATGGTGGTGTCTTCCAGTGTGGCCACACAACAGTGAGGGGTGAATCCCTGCTGGGTATCCCTAGTTCAGGATAGATGCGAGTGCTAAGCTTGCAGGGAGGAAGCTGGCTCTGTTACCTTACCCACTGAATGCTTTTTCTCCCATGCATGTGTGTTTTTCAGTTCCTCCCTCCCAGTACAGCTGAGTGTTAAGAGCTCTGGGCACCACTTAATGCTTATGGATGCGGATCTGTGTGCTGGGCTTGCTGATAAAGCTCTCGACCATTTTCAGCTGTCAGAGATTTTGAAGTCTGCAAGGTCACACTTGCTGGAAGAAGTCTAGCCTGGCATTTTTGGATGAGCAGGCTACGGTCCATCGGGTGTCCAGAGGAACAAGCCAAGCCTGAGCCTTGCTGCTACTTGCTCATCTCTGCAGCAGAGGCTCGGGAAGGGGCCGTGCCTTGCACAGGACAGTGCCGCGAGAGTTGTAATGAAGCACTGACACGACTCTCATCTGCCCTGGCTGTGCTTGATGCTCCTCTTGTCTGTGCTGCTGCTTTATCCCACACTGTGACCTTTCCTGCAAACCTAGCTGCTGCCTGGCAGGAGGTCTGTCAGCAATCTGCAGGAGGGCTGTGCAGGCAGGCAAGTCACTGGGCTTCCTGGACAGCTACAGTGAGGGTGAAGGTTCCCTTTTTCACGGGGAGCCACGTGGAGAAGTTAAGGGACAACGGATACAAGTTGCACGGGAGAGGTTTCATCTCGACATAAGAAAAACTTCTATGGTGAGAACAATTGTTCATTGGAGCAACCTCCATAGGGATGTGGTCCACATCCTCCAGCGAGTCTACATCATGGGAGGTTTTCAAGATGCAACTGGACAGGGCGGTAGATAATCTCATCTGGGCTCTCTTTCCTGTGAAAGGTTGGACCACGTGACCTTTCAGGGTCCCTTCCAACCTGGTTTGCTCTATTCTTCTACAGCTGGGGTCGTGTTGACACATATGTTCACACTTGCGTGTAGTGATGGTGCAAAGCTCAGCTTCCCATCAGAGAATTGACTCCAGCAGAGAGCAAGTAGGCATGCTGAGGTGGCGATGTTTGCCTGCTGTCCTTCATGGGAACGAAATTAAGTGACATTTGGTGCCTTCGTATGGGTCTGTAGGTATTATGTGCCTCCTGCTTGAGCTGGGACCACGCACTTGAGTGATGTTTCTCTTGCCATTAGTTTTCTTGAAATATGAAGCTCTGGACTTCCTTGTGTGTTGGTGGAGGAAATGTGAGTCGTGTTTTATTCTGTACAGAGGTAGGTAGCTTGAAAAAAATGTGAGGGTTGAGAGACATCAAAATCAAATAATTGTAAATCTGAAGAACTGCAGGCTCTGGAGGCATGAACAAATGAAAAATTGGGACTTTGGTGGTGATGCTTCCAAGAGTGGTGGGAGGATTAAAGAGGAACTTGTTCCATTTCCCCCTGTTTTGTGATGTTTTAAAAGGAAGGCCTGAAACATTTCATCCTTTTAGTTTTCTGCCTTTCTGTATGCTTTGTGTATTGGTGATGTTTGGCTTGTTGGGAGTTGAGGGAAGTGAGGGGGTCTGGTGAGGGCAGCTTTGCTATTGAGCCACGTTCAAGAATGTTGGGTTTTTCAGCCCTAGACTGAGTTGTTCCTCAGTGCCTGTTTGGCATCAAGGTTAAAGAAGTGCCAATAAGAAAAAACTGAGTTGTCGCTAATCTGGTGAAGTGTTTTCTTCAAACACAGCCAGGCTGAGATCTCTGGCACCGTGTGCCCTTATCTTGTATCTCCAGTTTTGCTGGACTCCTTTGTGTGCTGTAGTCTTGCTGAATGTTGCTGTAAAGGTCGTGTTTTAAGGTCATGAGCGGATGGGAGTGGATGTGAGGTTGAATTTTGATCCGAGCTGCGTCTTTTCACTGATGGTGAATGTGAAGTTGAGGCTTGATTGTGTCTTTAGTAGTGGGTGAGTGTTGTGACTGATAAATCTCCTGAGCCTTGCTCCAGGTGGAGTGATTGCCTGGGCACCCCTACACCAAAGAGGTCTTTGCTTACATCTCCCATCATTCTCCATCTCCAGTCTCTTCCAGTGACCTCATCCGTCTTTTGTAATGCCTGGACTGAAATATTTCAGGGTTTTCTCAAGGATGCCAACAAATGACTCATGACTTGAGCGCTGCCCTGTGTCAGGTTCATCTCCAGTGTCAAGGCTCATCCTACAGAAACTTGGGAGTCCCGGCATAAGTTTCTTGACGTCTCTCCAGGTGCTCTGGCTGCATTGCATGCTGGAAGATGTAGTCTTGATGGGGTGCACCTCCATATTAAAAAAAGAAGGGTGTCTCCATTTTATTCAAATTGGGTTCAGCCTTCTCCCTCCTGGCATCTCACCAGTGGCAGCCCGCTCAGCCCCGAGAGCCACCAAAGGTCTCCTGGCGTTGTGTGAGCGAGGAGGCGGGAGCGCAGCTCCTCCATTCAAAATCTTGCTTAATTCCACATTGAACGGCTTGTTTTGAAGCCCTGCACTTTGGTGTGTTTTGCAACAGCTCAGACTCCTGCCGGGTGAAGGCGATTGAGGGATCCTGCCCCCATTGGGTGGCAGTTCTGGAGGGTGTCATGGTAAATCTCCTTTGTCTGCGGTGGCTTGACTGATGTATGGGGGAGAGCGAACCCTCCTCCCCTGCACGATTTCTTGAGCTGAAAGCAGCAAGTGAGTGAGGAAGCTCCTTTGTGCTGATTTCTCGTCTCCTCTTGTGTGTGCCAGCTGGCTTGCGTTCAACATTTCTTTTTTTTTTTTTTTTTTTCTCCCCCATCTCTAGAGAGAGGGGGTGGGGAGAGAGGGGAACATCTTAAAAAGAAATCTGCAGAAAAGACATGGGAGTTACTTAACAGAAATCCAACCCAAACAAGCCCAGCTGGGGGATTACAAATGTGGTGGAAGGAGCTGAGCGGGGAGCGAGGGCGGCAGCTTGGGAAAGGCAGGCATGTTTCCCCCGCGCCCTGGGTTTCTTTAGTCGTAAAAGGAAACAAAAAGGGATCTTGTGTGGAGGCAGGGCATGGGGAGAGCCGCCGGCTGGCTGCCAGCAGCGGGAGGAAGGGCTTGGGCGCTGTGGCCCCTCGTGCCTCGCAAAGCGGGCCTGGGGCTCGCGGGGACCCCTGGGCTCTGGGCAAGCGGGGTGGCCGGCGCTGCGTCCAGGGATGCTCTGCCCAGTGCCGGTGCTGCCGTGCCTTCCCTTGTGCGGGAGCGGGGGTTCCACTGCCTATCCAGGGCCGCTTTGGCGGGGTGAGCACCTCACTGAGACCCTGTGCCCCCCCGGAGGAAACGCTGTGTCCTGGAGATCTGCCCCCCGCCCCTGGTCTTTGCCGCAAGCTCCTTCTTGCGGGCATTCCTGAAAGTTAATCAGGGTGAAAATTGCAGTCAGTCATTTCTGGAAGCCACCAGAGGCTGATCCTGGAGTGCTGCAGGCTGGAGCACATGGGTATGAGACAGTCTCCCTAGTGTGGGCTGGGTGCTGCCAGAAGAGTTTTCTCCTGCATCTCTCTGCCCTTGGGCGTTCAGCTCTTCCCCGTTTTGGTTTCTTGGCCTCTGGTAACTGGTAGAGAAAGCCAGAGTGGCACGGCTGAGCATCTTGTGCATGTTTTAGCACAAAGAGCCCGGGGCTTGTGTGATTTCCTTGCTCCCTTTTTGAAGGTGAGCTGTTCTGTTTGAATAGCTTTCTCTAGGTGTGTTTGCAGCTCCGAAAGTGAACTTTCAGGTTTGTCTCTTAATACGGTTGGCTCCGTCCCAGCCCATAGATGCGGATTGTAGAGGTCTTGGCACCTAATGGAGCTGAATTATTCATGTCTGGTGCTCTGTGTGTGCAGCATTCCCAAGCAGAAAGCTGTCTCCTTGTAGGATCTGCGCTCCAGGACTGCTCTTAAAACGCTTTGTTGGCAGGTCTCCAGGCCAACAAGTGAGCACATGCTTTTCATGTTGTGCAGGGATCAATCCCGCGATGGCAGGAGGTAAGGGGAAGGACACGTTTATAGCTGAATCAATCTCATCAGTCTGTTTTCTGAGATGCCGTGATTTGTGGCAGCATTACTCCCCCTGGCAGGAGAGCGGGGAGGATCTGGATATCACCCGGTGCTTCTCCAGCTTGGGCAAACCAGGCAGTGGGAAAGGGATCTCCTTCTCTGGACCGTGGGCTGCAGTAGCTAGGGGTTCCGGTCCACCTGAAATAGTGATGACATGGCAGGTCGGGGGTCCCTGGGGGTCTTGCTTGGGAGAGAGACCCAAAACACTCCTCTGGCTGCAGAGATTGAACCTGCGAGAGTGGCTCTTTGGAGAAAAGAAATGGGGAATCGGCATGGGAGCTTCAGGGAGGGGCTGTTTGAGCTGTGGGAAATACTTTATTGCTGCATGGAATGGATGATGTTTAGGTGATCCCCCCAGATCTTATACCGGGGTCCTAGCCTTCAGCCCTGGGCTGGAAAGGGCTGATCCCTGCGCCGGTCCCTCTTCCTGCGGTGGCATGTCTCGGGCTCCCTGCCCCACTCCTTTCCTGCTACACATGCCTCTCCTCCACTCCTGCAAATCCAGCATGTTCTTGTCTGTCCTGTTTGCGGTTCCCTTCCCTCTGCGTTAGCAGAGCTCAGGCTCCCTTGATGCCTCCTCCATAGGGTGAATGTTTTTTCTCCTCTTGTTTTCTAACCCTTTGATTGTTCCTGGCTCTCTAATTGCTGGGGACTCAGCTGACTTCTGGGCTCCTTCTTCCTTTTGTTGTGGTAGGAATTGGCAAGCGCTGCTGCTGTTTGCATAGTTTCAGACCAAAATCCCGCTCATCTGCTCTCCTTATTTCATATATAAAAATAATATTTATGTATATGTGTGTGTGCATGTATATATGCACGCTTAAAACAGCAAGGTGAGTTTCCCAGCGTGAGCTGAGAGCTGCCCGAGCCGGCGTCGCGGAGGTGCTCTGTGGAGCGGGTGGTGCTGTGCCTGTTGCAATACAATCCTGTGGATTGTCTGTCGCTTTGCTGCAACTCTGAGACCAGATCCTCATCCATATGTCCCTCTGGTCTGAGTGCTTTGCATGCTCCAGCCTTGGGTGGGCAGCTTGGAGTGGGAGGCTAAGCCTCATCCTCTCCCGGTGTTGGTCCTGTGCAGCAGTGCTGTGTCCCCAGTGCCTGTCCCACAGGGTTGTGGCTGGATGCTACGCCTGGAAAGGGCTGTTACCAGCTACAGTTCTGGTTCATCCACCTCGTTACCGACTTCTCCCATCCCGACAAAGGAATCGCTGCAGATCCACGGCACAAAGGGAGCTGGCTGTGGCAGCGTGTGCCAGCCGGGGAGGTTTGTGCCGTGCAGAGATGAGATGGTTGCTGGCCCCATCGGCGGTTCGGAAGCAGATTGGTGGGGGTCGCGGCTGGGGGGCGGGTTGCTGGGGCACCAGGAGGAGGTGGTGGCAGTGACAGAAACAGGCAGGGCAGCTTTGGGAAGCTGTTAGTGACTCTGGTGCACAGAGCGATCTCCTGATTCGGCACTTTCTCTGCCGCTGAAATGGGAGGTCAGTGCTTTTCATTTCCAGCTTGCATGCTAGCCACTGGCTCCTGGGGTTAAAAATCTCCGTAATGACCTGTCAGAGAGTGGATTATTAGCTGTACAGAGCCGAGGATGCTGTGGGGAGCAGATGGAAAATGGTCTGGCTGCGGCAGCCTGTCTGATGAAAGAATCCCTGGCATTTTTACAGTGTTTGCATCTCTGGAAACGCACCGTGAAGCTGCTTTCCAGGCTCCTGCCTGCTGGGGTTTGAAGAAATTTGTACATGTGTGGTGGGGGGGTTTTGTGTGTGTGGTTTTTTTTTTTTTTTTCTTTTCGTTCTTCCTGTCTCGTTTCTCTTTAAGTCACCTGTTTCTGAAGTGTTGCTCATAAATAGTACCAGGAGCCAGCAGGCCGGGAGCTCGATGAGGAAAGGGATGACATACTGCTGGAGAGGAGCTTTGTCCAGATGGGTGGTCAAGGATTCCTTAAGGGATCTGGAGAGCGGGCAGCTGGAACCAAGTAGCTGGCTGGGTGGCTGCTGGGAAGAAGCTGTTCCATGTGTTAATTATGTCTTGTCAGTGTAATTGCCACGAGCTAACCTCAGCAAGTGACTCCAGGCTTTTTCAGGTTGTGCGTGAGTGTCTTGCTTGTTGTGCGTGGGTGTCTTGCTTGTTTCCCTCCCCCTGTGGCTGCCTCTGGGAGTGGGGAAGGCAAAGGGCTGGGAAGCCAGGAGGAGACATTCTGGGCTAGCTGGGGTTGGCCACAGCGCAGGCAGGTAGGGCTGATGCCCCTCTTCCCAGTTAAGACTGGGTACCTGTGCGGCTGTGTCTCGGTGTCCCATTGTTCAAAGCCGCCTACATGGCTCGTCGTGCTGGAGGCGGTGGTGGTTCAACGTCCTAACGCCGGGTGCTGTCTTCTGCTGTCTGGAGGTGTGGGATGGAAACCTTGTGCTTCCTGCTGCAGTTTGGCCTTCAGTGACCGCTCTGACGCATCCCAAGTGTCACAGGCACTCTGAAGCTTGGGATTTATTTCCCACCGAGGCACTCGACTTCCCCGTCGAGCCGCTCTCGTCCCTCACAGTGAGGCTGGTGCAGAGAGGAGCCCTCCCCCCGGGTGGCATCTGCAGGAGAGGAATCAATCCTCCCTCCTAGGGGCAGCGCTCGATAACTCAGAGGGAAATGGCGAGCGGGGAAACGTGTGAGTAATGTCTTGTTGGAGCCGAGAGCCGTGACCTGCCAGGGCTGGTATTGATCGAGGGGACTGGTGCCAGGTGGCTGCTGCTGCGGGGATGGCTGTGGAGCAGCCCCCGGCCTCGGGTGGCAGGAGGCTGCTGCCTTGCGCTGTGTGATGGGGGATTTGGGAGGCTGGGGGCTTTCATCCTGCCCAGGACCTCTCCTGCCTGCACTGGTGGCTGCCGATGAAGGCAGATCTGTCTGCCGGGTGCTCTTTGTGTGTAACTCTGTTCTCTTTGCTCTCCCTTCCAGCAACGATGCCGTCACCTGGGAAGACCCTGATCGCCGGAAGCCCCCCAAGGATGTAGGTGACCCCCAGGGTGTGGAGGCAGGGAAGAGCCTTGAACCGTGAGGGGCTGTTAACTCTAAGATGTCCTTGAGCAGCGGAGCTTCCGGAGGGAAAGGAATTGATGCGAACCCAGTTGAGACGTACGACAGCGGGGATGAGTGGGACATTGGTGTAGGAAATCTCATCATTGACCTGGATGCTGATTTGGAGAAGGATCAGCAGAAATTGGAAATGTCGGGCTCCAAAGAGATGGGGCTCCCGGCACCCAATGCGGTGGCAACCCTACCGGATAACATCAAGTTTGTGAGTCCGGTGCCGGGCCCGCAGGGCAAGGAGGGCAAATCCAAGTCAAAAAGGAGCAAGAGTGGCAAGGACAGTGGCAAACCAACCCCAGGGACCTCCTTGTTCACTCCCAACGAGGGAACTGTTGGCAAGAAGGAGGCTCAAGGACGCTCTGGGGATGGCGCGAACTCGGGTGGCCTGGTGCCTGCTGTCACCCCGAAGGGCTCGGAGAAATCGGCCAAAGCGTCGCGCAGTGTGGCCGGCTCCAAGAAGGAGAAGGAGGGTGGCTCATCCAAAAACAAGAAGGAAAGGAGTGAGGGTGTGGGGGCTGCGGTAGAGAAGGAGCCCAGCGTGCTGCAGCCCCTGGCCCTGGCCGTGAGGGTGGGACAGTATGATGGGGGCCAGGGGACAGAGCCTGCTGCTGCCGAGCAGCTTGGGAGTATAGCTATTGACACGGGAGCTGCGCTCAATCCCTTGGGAGTTAAGTCTGAGCTGGAGGACGGGGAAAGTGAGTGCCGGCAGCTGAAGAAGGTGAAGTCAGAGAAGGTAAGAAAGGTGTCGCAGTGTGGGTGGAGGTGGTGTTGCCACTCGGCTCTGGTGGTTGCTCCTGCACCGGGATGTGCCACTGTGGATGCCAAGGGAGCAGGAGCTTATGGCGGGACAGTCTGTCTTGTGCCATTGTGGGCCAGCACTGATGTATGGCCGGTGCCTCCAAGTTCTGGTGTGAAGATGGTTAGGCTGTATGATGTACTGGGGTCTGGACACAGTGATGGGAGAGCCCCGGTCAATCTGTTGTCTGGCTTCTGGGAGCTGTGCACCAGCAAATCACCTGCAGTCGCTGTGAGTCTGAGGGCATTGTCCTGCTGTACCCTCAGGGGTTTGGGTTCTTTGATGCTGCAGTTGTGCCAGATGGATCCGAGCCTCTTCAGCTCCTATTGCTCTGCTGGAGGAGCCTGGGCTGGTGGTGAAGGTGATGTCCTGGTCCTGGGCCCGCTCCAGCTCCGGACAGGACAGGGCAGCGTCTGTTGGCCACCATGCTGTGCTTCCCTGCAGCTCCCGGAGGAATTTATTTCTGTCTGGTTGCATCATTCGCAGAGAAGGAGACCTTGACGTGTTAGTAAATGTGGGATCTGTGTGGGTGTGCAAGCAAGCACAAGGTGCATGGTTGACAGGAGTTACTGTCTCATTTCTTGGTCTGCTGTTGGTATGTGGGCTTTGTCCCACTTGTGGTGGAGACCAGCCTTGGGGCAGTGGGTTGCTGTGGGTGATTTTTTACGTGTTGCTCCTCCACTAACATGCAGCAGCGATGCTGAGACGGTGAAGCTGCTCTTCCAGATCACTGGGGGTGCAGAAAGCCCTGCCAGGGGCGTGTGGCCAGCGGGGTGGATGGCTGTCTGTGCCTCTGAGTGGCATTTGGTGCTGGGTGGCTGTGCAGCTGTTTCTGGATATGGCCACTGGAGTGGATGCTCAGTTCACTTGTTTCTTAGTCATCACAGTGGCTGATGTGATTCCTGTGGGTGGATGGGGGAAAACTTTGTGCACATGGAGCAGAAGCTCCTCCGTCCGAGTTACATGCGTGGTGTTGCGTGTCTGTGCCCATGAAGCCACACGTTTGCCGTGCACGAGGGGAGCATCACAGGCGTGTGTGCATTCAAGGTGGCTCAGGCCTATTGCTGTCAACGTGCGCTGTGTCGGGAGAGTGGCTGGGGGGGGTGTCGGGGTGTGCACTGCTGTGTTTGCAGCTGGTGGCTCCCTTAAGGGGGGGGTTTAGCTCTGGTGTGGAGATCACAGTGCTGGACACCAGGAAGGGATAGGTAAGGAATTCTTAGTGGATTTGGGAGAGTTGCTGAGATCAATGAGATGTTGTAGAGATGTGGTTTTTTTCTTCCATCTGCAAAAAGATAGAGCATAAACAGAGATAAGGGTGGTGGGGACGGCTGGCTATGGGATGGCTCTGGGAGAAGAGCTGCTAAGTAGGTTGGTGCTTCCTCCAGTCAAGAGGAAGACTCCTGGAGCAGGTGACTGAAGCCTGTAAAATTAAGGAGTGGTGTGGGGATGATGTGTTGTTTCCTTGTAACTTCTGGCAGCAGAACCAGAGTGAATGAAAACAGGAAGAGGAGCAGATGCTCTTTTGCATGATGGACTTGAATGCTGCTGCAAAAAGTTGTCAGTGCTGAAAGTTCATCAGTGCTCTGGGGCACCTGGATGGGTTTGTGGAGGAGGAACCCATCGGGGATGGGGTGGGGGTTTATAGGGCAGTGTCTTTTGGCTTGGGAAAAGCCCAAGGAGGGCTGGAGCTTGGGGAAATGGTTTGGGAAATATCTCAACATGTTTGGCTACTGTGTTCCTTCATAGCCATCTGCTGCTGGCCGCTGCCAAAGCCAGCACAGGAGCTGGCTGGACCTTTGGTTGTACCCAGCGTAGCTTTTCCTGTGTTTTTACTATTAAAGTTTTATTTCTTTCACTGATGCAGCTGCATAAACCCTCTGCAAGTAGAAATGCCAAAGTGAGGTGGGGATTATGAAGACAGGGACCAAACGTCACGGACCTCGACAGGCTTGAGGAGCGGGCCCATGCGACCCTCGTGAAGTTCAGCGAGGCCAGGTGCAAGGTCCTGCTCCTGGGTCGGGTCAGTCCCCACTGGCAGCACAGGCTGCAGGGTGGATGGTTGGAGAGCAGCCCTGCTGAGAGGGACCTGGGGACAGTGGTGGGTGATCAATTGGACATTAGCTGGCACTACGCCCTTGCAGCCCAGAAAGCCGTTGTCTCCTGGGCTGCGTAAGAAGCAGCGTGGCCAGCAGGTGGAGGGAGGTGATGTTCCCCCTCTACTCCACTCTCGTGAGACCTCACTTGGAGTATGGCACCCAGCTCCGAGATCCTCAGTGCAAGGAAGCCGTGGACTTGTTGGGGCAGGTCCAGAGGAGGGCTGTGAAGACGGTCTGAGGGCTGTAACACCTCTGCTATGGAGAGAGGCTGAGAGAGTTGGGGTTGTACAGCTGGCGAGGTGCGGGGGAGACCTTACTGTGGCTTCTCAATATGTGACAAGGGCTTCTGACAAAGACAGAGAGAGACTTTTCACGAAGATCTGTAGTGACAGGACAAGGGGCAGCAGTTTAAACTGTAAGAGGGTAGGTTTAGATTGGAAATAAGGAAAAAATGTTTTACAGTGAGGGTGGTGAGACACCGGAAGAGGTTTCCCAGAGAAGTTGTGGATGCCTCATGGTAGGAAGTTGTTTAAGGCCAGGCTGGACGGGGCTTTGGGCAACGTGATCTAGTGGAAGGTGTCCCTGCCTGTGGCAGGGGGCTTGGACTAGATGATCTTTGAAGGTCCCTTCCAACCCAAACCATTTTATCATCTGTACAGATACCCTGTGAGAATGGTTCTGCCATTTTACTTGTCTGGATTCAGGTACAACCACATTGATGAAGGCTCAGCCTGGAGGTTAAGCCCTGTTTTGAGAAGTGATTCAAGGTCTGGATCAGCAGGAAAATGTGTCACGTCTGTGCTCAGGAGGAAGCAGCTGTGTTTCGTCAGCCTCCTGAGAGCAGCTAGATGGCTTCCTTTGGGTTGGGAAGGCTGTGGCAAGGAGAAGGAAGGTGTCTGCATGGCAAGGGGTGGGAAAGAAGTTTTTATTTCTCAAAGAGCCTGAGGATGGGCTGATGGTTGGGGCAGGGTGGAGCATATAGGGGATGAGATGGGCTGTGATTTTGAGCTCCTCCTGTCTCCTGAAAGCTGCAGATATGCCCCAAACCTAGCATGTTGGAGTCCAGAGGACAAGCAAAGAGTGGAGGTGTGTGCCGGCTGTGCGAGGACAGCTCCTCCGGGGAGTGCATCAGGTGGATGAAGGCAACGGGTTCCTGCAGGCCTTGGGACAAACCCTGCCTGCCTGGGAAGTGAGAAACTTGCTCAGACCGAAACGGGAACAGCCACAATGTGACTCAGCCCAGCCTTTGGTCTCCGGCAGCTTGTCCTCTGCTTAACCCTGTGCTGCTCCTGCTTCTGTTTTGGACAGGGAGGCTGGTCTCCCTCTGGGATGAAGAGAGATAGACTGTCTCTGCCTCTGCTGGCTTCAGCCCAGGGCAGGTGATCTCCTTGTACCTGTGTGCGCACTAAGCAGTCAGCCTCCAGCCAGGAGGTGTTGTTGTATCTCCTTGGCTGGATTAAAGAGCACTTTAGTAGCGAGTATTTTTCCTTGACGAGATGCTCAGATGCTACAGTCAGCATGCCATTTGCCCCTCCTTCTGCTTTTGTTCTCTTTGAATATCTCACTGGTAGGGTTTTGCAGTCCTCCAGTCCTTGCTGGGTGTAGGGAAGAGCTTTGCTTTGGGTTTTTTCAGACGCCTTTTCCTGTCAGCAGGTGCTTAAGCTGGCGTGGTGTCCACGGGTGAGATCACCCTTGCTCCCGTGTCTGACATCACAGCGACAGAGCCTGTGGACGTGGCTCGTGGGCTCAATGGAACGTGTTTTGCTAGTGTGGTCCCGTGGCTCCTCTGTTCACTGCTTCCCAGAAACTGAATATCCCAAACACCCTTTTTCTAGGTACGTTATGTTGGCCATATCCATCCTCCTGCTGCAGCACGCCGTGGCTTGTTAAGTACCCTCCTCGAACCTGATGCCACTGGTGTGTGGGACACAAGCAGTAACTCTGCCAGGGGTGGGGCTGATCATGATGGAACCCTTGGCCATAACCCTGCTGAGACCTTCCATGGTCTCAGGGGTGGGCTGAGCAACTAGTGCAGGTTTGCCTTTGACTTTGGTTTGGTGTCTGGGCGGCTCCTTCCATCAGCCTGTGCTGCTGGAGCCCCCAGAGCTATTGGGGGGGGGGGGGGGCAGGAGTGGGAATTTAATACTTCTTGCAGCAGGGAGAGAAGTGAGCCTGTGCCGACGCACTCGTGGGTGGAGCGTGTGGACCGGCAAGGGGGTCCATGCCCGACTTGGTGGGCAGCAAGCCGTGGGTCATTGGGGATGGCTGGAGCTGAGCTGGGGTTTGGTTTGGAGGGGCAGCAGTGGTCGGGAGGGGACTGCTGCTCTCGGTGAGCAGTCGTGCTCAGCAAAATGGCCGTGCATGGAGGAGCAGCGCCGGCCGGCCTTGGGAAGCCTGTTTTCGCTGCCTGCCCCACCGGCTGCTTTCATGTGGCCGAGCTGGCCCTGGGGGCTGTTCTCTGGGGCGGCGGGTGCTCGCCTGCCAGCTCTCCATCCCGGCCTGCGGCCCGCGCCATTGCCCTCGCACCCTGCTCCTCGCACGCCGGGGTGGCCCGGCCCGGCTGGGGATGCTCAGCATTAAACAAAAGAGCCTCCCAGCTCTTGGCTCCTGCTCCGGCTTTGTTTTGATTGAGAGGTTGTTCAGCAGGAGAAGGGCGTGTTTTTTGTTTGTTTTTTTTTTTTTTTTCCTCCTCTTCTGACGAGCGTCCAGATGCAACGCTGCTGCAAACAAGGGAAAGGCAAACAGAAGCCGCTGGAGACTGGGCTCCTCTGAAAAGCCTTTCTGGGTCACGTGCGCTGCGGTTTCCAGCAGTGAGGAGGGTGGGTTTGGTCGTGTCCCTCTGCGGGAGAGGGGGTAGAAGCCACCAGTGCATTTTTTTTTCGCCCTGAATTTCCCCCCCCCCCCCCCACGGTGTGGTTATGCCCTGCGTGTTCTCCAAGCAGAGGTCCCCTGCTATGGGTGGCCCGATGGTGAGGGGCACTGCAGTGGACAGGCCCCAAAACTGGTGTGAAAATACATACCTGGTTCTGTGGGAGGACAGCATGGCATTGGAGGTGGCGCTTGAGCAGCAGCTGGGATGTCAGATGGTAGTGGAGGAAGTGGGGTGGCCACATTATGTTGGTGGCAGCTGCCAAAAAAGAAATACTCCCCAAAAATACATCTGTGGACTCTCCCTGCTGCTCGCTGTCTTGCCCAGCAGTTAGCAGTGTGGCTTTAGTGCAGTCTGTGCATACCATCTTCCCCTAAAGCCCTAGAGGCAGATCTGCACAGGGTCTTAAGCACTGTTCCTACAGCTGGGACTGTCCTAGCCTGACTGGGACATGGCAGGACCCCTCCAGGTGATAGGTGTCCCCCACTCATTAATTCTTTACCTGGAATTGAAGCATGATTACTCTTTTAAAAAAAACAAGCCACCTATTTTTGGTGGGAGGGATGAGGTTTGGTGTGGGTTGGGGTGAAGGGATGCTTGGATGACTCCGTCTTGAAGAGGTGAGATCTTCCTGGAAGGCAGTAGCTCTGTTAGCTGCAAGCCCCATGGGAGATGGCCATCCTGGGGACGTTTCTATATGATGGATATTCCATTTGCTTCCGGCTTTGCACCTGAAAGAGAATGATGCTCTCTGCAGAGCCTGGAGACCATCGTGGGCTTGGCCCCAACCTGACCACAGTGGCAGCTCCTTGCACTTGGCTGTGGGCATGTAGCTGCTAATCCTGTGCTGCTGCCTTACGTTGTCCTTCTGGTGGGTATAAAGGGCTCTTCTGTCATGGTATCCTGGTCATTACCAGCATCTTGATGTTCCTTTAGTGCTCGTCCTCTCCTCCTTTGCTAGCTGGTGGTGCACCAGTACAGCAGTGCAGCTGGTTCACCTTGCTCAGAGCCTCCAGCTCTGCTGTCCATGCATCCTTTTAGGACTTGATCTCACCCTCCACTGGCAGCTCTTTGTGTCTTACGGCCGTACAAAATGGTTCAGATGCGTTTTATCATTGAGCTCCCTGAGGAATGGCATGGGAGCAGGGAGCCACCGTGCCGAGGGCTTGAGCCAGTTGTGTGCCAAGCACCTTCTGTGCTTGCAGAAAAACCTAATGCACCAAAACAGCTTTTCCCACCCCAGATGTGAAGACGTTTGATGTGAGGCTTTGGCAAGACCCGAGCTGCTCCGACCCAAGGTTCCCATCGAGGTGAGGATGAAGAGAGGTCCTCTGCGCTGGAGGTGGTGCTTTAGGAAGCAGAGTCGCTTGATGTGGGACTAAGCCAGGATGGGGTGTTGTGGGCTGGTCCCAGCCTCGTGCTTCAAAGGCATGCTTGTGATTTTGACCCAGATGTGATGGGTAGTGCCTGGCATGGCTTTCCTTGTCTCGGGGCCAGTCTGGGTGGAGAAACTCCCAGTGGAGGTGTTTTGGTGGAAACAGTTTTTGCTTTACAGGCTCTCCAAAGCTTGCTCCGTCCATCCCTTCAGACCTGGCATTAATCCTACACTTTGTTTTCCCCAGGGATTTTTGGGGCATGAGGAAAGCCCCCAGCACTTGGGGTAGGGGCCTGCTTGAACCAAACACCCCAGGCAGAAGCTGCGCTCCTGCCGTCCCGTGCTGCTTCCCATCGCTTGCTCCACAGGGCTTGGCTCTTTCTGGAGAACAGCGCTGGCAGCTCGGGGAAGTGGTGGCAGGGCGCAGGCAGCTGCCGGCTCGTGCCTGCTCCTCTTGCCATGGTTTTTTTTCTCCAGCCATGCTGGAATCAGCCGCCTCCAGAGCTGCTGACAGGGCTGTGTGGGGAGGCCTTGGGAATTACACCACTTGTTTCCTTATCGTCCCGGACCTGCTGCCCGGAGCCTTCTGCTCTAGGAACAAGGCAAGAAGGGGGCACGCAGCCAACATGTGTCAAGAGCTACAAAGGAGGAAATTGGCCTCGTTCACTTAAAACTGTGGGGTTAGTCTTTGAGTTTTGGCTCCTGCTGAGAGGTTATTTATATGTGGGCTATTTTTTTTTTTTTTTTTTTTTTTTAATAACCGCTGGATGTAGCAGGCTGGGAGTTTCAGCTGATACCACCTCTGAAGATTTTATAAAGGAAAAATTGCATCTCTCCCTGTTTGCTTTCCCAGCTGGCAGCGTTAGGAAGGACTAGTTAAGGGGGTGAGTTAGTTTTGATGTCTGACCCATTGGCACTGCTGTGTCCTGTTCAATAGGTGGTTGTGCTGAATGCAGCTCTGTCTCTGCCAGGGTGGGAAGCAGGACCTGCGGCTCCCCATCAAGGACATGGCAGTAGGAAACTGAGCTGGGCCAGGAAGGCAGAGAAAACATCTCCTCATTCCCAAAGCACTAGAGCAGAATGACAGGATGCTAACGAGGAGGCTGGTGGGCGTGGGATGGCTCCTTCTTGGTGGGATCCGGCACTGCTTCCTTGGTGTAAGCAAGCTGCAAATCTGCTCCCTTGACGCTTTGATAAGAGGTTCTGGTGAAAAGGCTGTCGGGTGATTGATCCTGCTGACTCACGGACCCAATTTCTCCTCTGGTGGAGATGGTAACTGCTTGAGATGGGTCAGATTTGGAGGCTAACTGGCCTGGTAGACTCTTTTGTATGTGTTGCCTTGCTTCCAGGCTGGTAGTGGCTGCTTATTAGCCTAATGACCCCAGTTACCCAGCACCATTTATTTGCCTGAGTGAGATTTCTTTAAAGGAAGATCCGCATGTCTCAAGTGCTGCACGACCCCAAAGGCTTCGAAACCTGCGGCCCTGCCAGGGAGCTGATGCAAGGGGAGTGTGCCAGGAGTAACCCACTAATGAGCAGAGCTGCTCCTCCACGTGGCAGCTAGGGAGGCTGCTGGAAAGGGCTGCGGAGCAAAGCGCTGCCTGCTTTCCCCTGCCTCTGCTTTTAAGGCTGGTTTGTTAGGGATTTGCCACCTTTTCCCAGGCACAGTGTCTTCTGTGCTGCTGCTTTCCCATTGTTTGCTGTGCAAACACGGTGCTGTGTTGCTCTGCTGCTGCTCTTGAGGATTCTTTAGGCTGGAGTTGTGAAGTCCATCTTCCCTGCGAGTCCTTGTGTGCAGGCAACCTTGGAGGTGTGCTGGGTGAGAGGGCACCCAGATGTTCAGGGCTGATGGCAGGCAGCTCCCCTGTGCGGGATAAAGGGCAGCTGGTGATTGCAGTGATGTTCCTGCCTCCTGGTGATTGATGTCTGGAGCTTGAATCCTCATTGGGCTGCAAGAGGAAAGCCACCTCAGGTCTGGTAGATGTTGAGCCAGCAGCTGGAGTCGGAGAGCAGGGGAGAGCAGCCCATGGCTGGAAAGAAATCACTGGGCTCCAAAATGATTTAAAGCTACCAGCAGCCTGATGATATGTTGTATTTGGTGACAACATCTGCTCAAATTGTTCCTGTCCCTGTTAGTCATTTCTGCCCACGGACCAGATTGGGGAACTGATCTGATGTAAATAAATGTGTTTGGGGTTTTCTAGGGTGAGCTCAGGTTGTGGGCTGGCATGGGTGTGTAAGTGGGCATGCTGTGCTGCTGGGACGGGTGGGATCATGGGCAGTGGGGGTGCTGCCTTGGGCTGGAGATGGGGACTCGCTCAGAGTGGTGCTGTGCTGTAAGGGGCTGGGGGCTCTGCCTGACCACCAGCCTCTCGCAGGGCTCACGGTGACTTTGGCCAGCACCACTCAACCCAGGAGGGCATGTGGGGCCTGTGCTTCCATCTCTTGTCCTTCCATGCCCACAGCCTTGCCCCTGGCCCGCTGAACAGTGCAGGCTCCATCCCAGCAAGCTGCAGACAGGATAAATCCCTTTGCAGGAAGACATTAACTACAAAGCTTTTATAAGGTGTGGTAATGGCATATGCTTATATATGCTGATGTTTCCCCCATGCTTGACACTGGAATTGGTTTAAAATGTGGTAAGTGTCTGGATTTATTTTAAAATACTGTCCGGCCTTTGGTTGCTTGGGGTCTCTTGATGCATGCCGTAATGAATGATGTGGAAAGCTCACCTACTTGCAGATTTAAGCTTTAATTCTGGTTGCAACGTCAAGGTCACTACACTTTACATCCCATCAAGTGGACAGGGTTGTGATACAACTCGGAAGCACTTTTTGTCCACTGGCGAGGGAGCAAGAGGGACCCATCGAGGCTCTTGGCTGCCTTTCCTTGATGTGAATGCTGGAGCCTCCATGCCTCAGTTTCCCCCATCCTCCACATGGATCGCATGCTCCCGTTAGGCACGAGAGTGGACTTTGTTGGGGGGAACACCTGAGCTGCTCTGAGTGGAGAAGGCACCATTATGGCTACAAATCCCGTGGTTGTGGTGGTGGGTTGTTTTGTGTTTGTTTTTTTGTTGGGTTTTTTTTTTTTTTTTCCCCAAACCAGAAAGTAATTTCATTCTGGGAAGCTCGCTTCCCCAATTAACTATGTAAATTCAATGTTGTGATTTTGTTCCCCAGGTGCAATGCAAACGAGCACCGTTCCCAGACTCCCCCTGCTCACCCTCCCATCCCTCCAGTCGTTGGGATGCAGGAACACTGCCTCCTGCACTGGGAACGGCCCGGCTCATCTGTTTAACAGATAGATGTGAACTGTGTGCCGTATGGCTGGTGGCTGCTGTCCTTGGGCTCAGCCCTTGGAAGAGGACCCTGGAGCTGGGGCTTGGTCCTGGGTTCAAGCCCATTGCCGGCCAGGCTGGAGCCGGGGGAGCTGCACCCACCCTGCAGGTTGCCCATTGATGGTGGGGAGTGCTGTCTGAAAGGGGCTGGTTCCCTGGGGAGGGTGGCCCAAATCTAATCGGTAGTGCTGAAGCTGGCGTGGGTGCTGGGGTGCTGCATGGCTGGTGTGGTGTGGCGAAGAGGCTGCAATGTCCTTGTCCTACGCTGAGCGTGGTGCGTGCCAAGAGCCGCAGCTCCTGTGATTATACCAGCTCAAGCAAGTGTTTCCAGCTGGCACTGCCCTGCCAGCTTGGGATCCTGACCCACCCTCCCCAGGGGGACGTGCAGCCCCAGGTCTCTGCGCCCATGTCCCCTTGACCCGCCATGGCATAGGCAAGAGAGGCCCTTTGCAAGAAGGGAGCAAAGCTGGGGGGGGGTGGGGGGGTGGGGGAGGGGCGTCGGGGCTGGAGTGAGCTCCAGCAGTGGAGCAGGGAAGGGAGGTTTGGAAGGACAGGAAAGAGCTGGGGCTGGGCCGGGGGCCGGGGGAGATGGCTTTCGAGGCTGAAAAGGATCCTGTAAGGAGAGGGTGGCCAGGCGCCAGCCAGCTCTTTGAGGTGGTAACTTAAGTCATCAAGAATGGCTGGTGCGCGCTGGCAAAGCCTCTCCCGTCCGGGCGCTGGGGGGACCAGGCGCTGGGGGGACGAGCAGGGCTATAGAATGCCTTGTAAGCAGAGCAGCGTTCTAGGGCTTTGAGTGCTGTTTGCTGTTCTGTGGCTTGGAGGGGAGGAAGGCAACCGTGTATATATATCACAGAGCCATGCAGTTTGCTAACAGGAAAGTTTCTTTTTTTGCTTACCATTAACATTTCAAGGTATAGGAACTCTTTAGGTATTTAGAGTTTTATGGTCTTCCAGGCTGGCTATTAATACCCTGCTTTGTGTACAGGGTGAAGGGAGCTGAAGGGCCTGAGCTTTGAATGTTCCTCTGAAGGAAACCAGACTTTTGGTAGAAACCCTACGGCTGCAAGCAGAGCATTTCTCAGCTGCCCTGACCTAGGGGGAAGAGTTAGAGCCCCTCCCTAGCCAGGGGGGCGGATGGTTCAGCTCTGAGGTTGTGCTCTGCAGGGACTGGATCTTAGGTCTGAAAAGCAAAGGCTGCGTGTGAGACCACCCTCTGGCGTAAGGGTGACCAGACATGCCATGGCTTTGCCAGATCGCTGCCTGATTATTTTGTGGAGGAGCCACATCCCAGGAGAAGGCCCTGCTTTTGAGGGGCTCGCAGCCTGTGCTCCTCTGCTCCATCCTGCAGACCGAGAGGACAGGAGCAGTTGGCGCTCCGTCTGGTAGGTAACTCAGCCGTAGCCATGGTAGCTTGGACCAGCTCGTGTCCTGTCCATGTGGTCTCTGTAAGTAGGTTCAGCATTTACCTGTTCCCCCAAGGGTGTGAAAAGGTGCATGGTGTTAAAAATTGGAAGTTTTGGGATTTCCGGGATGTGTGCTCGGCAGCAGTGCCTTGGCTCCTGGCAGGAGCACCTCCCTCTGTGGGGCCCTTCAAAGGCGGAAGCCACAGTGGAGAGGGCAGCGGCAGATCCAGTTCTGGTTTTTCTTGTTGTGTGAACAGAAGCTGTTTTGGGGTTCCCTTTGCACTGCCTGTTTCACTGCCTCTGTACCCAATGCTCCCAGCGTGCCTGAGCCCTGGGGCCCATTCCTGCAGGGAAGGGGCTCTCCTCGCCTGCTGTTGGCTGGGAGAAGAGGACAAGTGAGATGCACCACATCTTTGTGGCATCCTGACAGTCTCCAGCCTTTGGCTGCAGGAATGAGAGCAACCAGATTTGCAGGTGCCTGTTGTTTCTACAGCAAGAAACCAATGGCTTCATCCTCCAGGCCACTGAAGCAGACAGATTTTGTGGGAAAGCTGGGGATCCAATTTGGT